>NC_133619.1:259067769-259207769 GCF_048593235.1 Sminthopsis crassicaudata
GCAGACTATCCCCTGTCATAAGAATGACTTCTCCAACTACTCCTTCCTAGCAAGTTGGCTCACCTCTCATAGATTATTGTGCTTTTTATGACTTTGCAATAAACTTATTTCCCTTGCTTACCAAAGTTGTTTTCACTTGTCCTGCTTGACCTCTGCCTCCTTGGGTTTTAGCCTCTCATCATGAGGGGATTTTCATCCTTGATGTGCTTATCTGTGTCATTGCGCCCAAAAATGGGCAGTGCTTTTATTTTCAAAATTTCATTTATATTTGGTGTCATATTCATGGTCTCTGTTGAATTCAGAATTGTCTTCCCAATCTTAGTCTGAAACACTAGGTGAAACAGGATTGATCCAGGAAAATGTCCTTAGAACTCTCACTCTTTTGAGTTCTTTCTTAAAAATGTCTCCAAAAGGTTGAGCAATACATTGTCAGGAAATACTACAGTAATGTCAGTTTCATGGATACAAAGCCTTCAAGAAAAGGAAATTCTATTTTTTTCATCCCTCATTAAGCAAAGAATATTTTATTTTGGTGAGCAAATACAAAAATCAATTGATTGGGGGAAAAGGCTTTCTCTAAATCATTATTATCATTCTTTTTGACAAACTGAGATGGCCTAATACTTACACAATAAAAGAGCTATGACAAATCCCTGAATATTTCTAAACCCCAAAATCCGTACTCCTTAAACTGAGTCACTTAGGTCTTAATCTTAAGTTACTTCTCCCATATGGTCTGAATTCTCTGGATCCTCTTCAACTTAATGAGAAGTGTTATTTACACACTAACAAACAATTTCATTACTCTGAGGCCTAAACTCTTGCATCTCTTTGTCACAGTAGGATTTCTTGTTATCATGTGATGTCTTATGTGAGATTACCTTATCTTTTACAATTCATTTGTAAGAGGATTGGAAGCTGGGAGCAGTTGATACAACTTTGGATGCCCAACATACTTGACTTAATTTTCTTCTGGGCAAGCAAATAATTTCTGAGGAGCTGTTCAATATGAGAGTCAAAACCTTATTCTTTTTACTACACTTTCTCATGTGGTGACCACCTCATTTGCATGGACTCAGTTACTCTCATATTGACCTCATAAACCAGCACCAGGTCCAGAATTTCTCTTGAACTCACTGGTTCAGTAGACTATCAGTGATTGAAATAGATGATCCTCCCAATCTGCTATTATCAACCGGTACCAAGATTCCCACATTTAAATGGACATTACCTTTACTATTATTGTTCATGGGGTCTACTCATGGTCACTAGCTTTTCTCCTTTCACTGTCTTTGCAACAATGAACATCACATTCCTGATCCTCACCTTCAAGAGAAAGTGATCTCTGCAAATTGTCCTGTGATGTCCCCTAAAGCCTCTTCCAACTCTTGTGCTATTTGATTTCTCTTTGGCTTTGACACTACTGGCCAAAAGCTGTTCCTGCTTTGCCTTCCTGATTGTTCTTTCTTGGTCTTCTTAACTAATTCTACATCTTGCCTTTTCATGCAAAGTAACTGGCTGAAGCCAGGGTTCTGTCTCTTTTCTTTCTTTTACCCATGTTCTTTTTAAAAACGAGAGAGAACCTCTTTCCATTCCAGAGTTTTTAAGCCATTCCTTGGTCACACATTGCCACAGGTCCAGATCCATAGGAGCATCTTTTATGAGATCCAGATCCACATTTTCAATAGACCATATGCATAATTTCAACTTGATAATCAATACATATTTCAAATTCTTCATCCTGCCTCATGCAAAGCCCCTACTTCTCAACTTCTTTCTTTCTTTCAGGAGGACCAATCTGAGGCCAAAATTTTAGTTTTACAGTATCAAAGAAATCCCTGATCCTATACTATCAATATGAATATCTTTTTAGGCGAATAAACTCTGCTCTACTTTCATAATCTCACTGACATTAAAATACTTCCTTCCCATCACAAAGATTACCACTTAGATAAGACCCAGAGCAGGCTCCAAAAAAGCCTTTGATTGGTCTTGACTCAATCTTTTGCCTACCCACATCCTTGCTCTCTATTCAGCTGCCCAAAGGATTTTCCAAAACCATTATTCTGACTCCTCCTTCCCTAGGACTCTCCAAATTCCCAAATCTTTATGCTTGTCATGTAAACTCCAACTGCTTTTTCCTTCTCTGAGGATTTAAATAGATAGTTTCTATCTGGGATTTCACTCTCTTCTTTAGCTGGCCCATTCCCAATTGACAGTCTTCATATTCTTTATTTCCTTTTCCACATTTAATGATCTTGTTTTTGCTAGTCTACCCTCTTTCATTCAGATAATTCTGTTTTTGCCTCTGCACAGATTGGCTATCCACCCTGCCCAGAACACTTTCCTCTCTCCAGCCTTCTCCCCAGACTTTTTTTGGTCTCAGTTTGAAACCTACCAATGGTACACGATCATTTCCCCAAATAAGCTGTCTCAACCTATGAGACTTTCTCCCATCAATTCTCCATGTTAGTGGCATGTTCCTTGGTGTTTACCTGTTCTCACTGGCCTTGGGACTTTGTATCTGCCTGAGGAGAGGGATTTTGTGAACATGTTTATAACACTAGCCAACAGTTGGGGCAGAATATAGTTTAAACATTGGAGAGGTGTTTCTGTTTAGCTGTATTTGGAATAGGTGTTGGATAAATGGATTCCATTAAGAAGGCCTCCATCCCAATCTTAACTCCAATATGAAATTAGTGTGAACTGTTCTATCACTTGAGTCTCATGAGCTCTGATTTAGAGAGATACTTATGATGGAGTATCAGATAGCCAGGGAAGTAAGTATAATGGAAAGAGGACAGTGGGTCTGAAAGAGTGCTGCCATGAAGCCTGGATAGGGTATCATCCAAATTAACAACATACTGTGTCAATACTATAACTATTTCATGTTATAGGAATGAGATTGTGGCAAAGTCTGCTCAGAAAAATCAAGAGGAAAAATACAAAAACAAAATCTTAGTATGCTGGTACTGTTGTTAGGGACTAAACAATTGAAATAATATGATTTTAATATGGCAATTTGGTTAATAGGAATCACACTATTCTGGCCCGGGTCTACCATACTTCCTGTTTGATGGACATAAAAGTTCCTGTGCATATAGTGCATATAGTACATACTCACAGAACTAACATCTATCTATGCAAGTGAATTCTGACACCATGTGTTAGTATAATGGCTACTATGGGGATCTGGGTTATGGCTATAGTTCTGGTTATGGCTGTGGATGTGGCTGATTTCATGGCCTAGCATGTGGCCATGGAAGTTGTAGCTATGGAGGCTTAGGATATGGCTATGGCTGCTGCCACCCATTTTGCTGTGGAAGATATTATTCTTATGGCTTCTACTGAAAAACACCTTGCTGAGGACTCACATGGACTACTTTACCTACTCTACTTTGAGCTAATACCATGTTCTTGTAAGGTCACCATATTCCATTAGCTACTGTACCTGGTTGGCATGGGAAAGCTACCACAAGAGGTTCTTGAAATCCCCATGAAGCATTCAGCACAAGGATATAGAAAGGATCATGAAGCAGCAGGACCTGAACTTCTTGGACATGATGCAGTCTCTGACTTGTCATCAGGGAGACTCCTTCAACAACAACTTCTTCCCAGTAAGTTTACTCACCTCTCATTTAATATGGCTGGGTGTTAGTTAAAACTTTCAAATAAACTTGTTTCTCTTGTTTAACAAATTTGTTTTTATCTGTCCTGCTTGACCCCCTCTTATTTGGGTTTTAGAATCTCATCAGGAAAAGAAATTCAGCCTTGATGTACTCACCTGTGTCATTGCAGATTTGCTCTTTTTGATGCATTTTTGGCACCAAGCTTATATCTCTGACAATTTCTATTCAGAAAAGATATTATTTCCACATAAAGTGTCTTTATCAAATTTAATTTCTGAAATAATAAGATTTTATTATCAATGCCCTTCTTTACTAAAGATATGACCTTTGTCCCATATTATTGTCCCATATCCTCTTCTCTTACATTCTGCTCATAAATGGACAGGGCTTTTTTCTTCAAAGTTTCAAAAAAATTCACATATTTTTGGTATCATATTTATGTTTGATGACTTTCACATCCAAGTTTTCCTGATGACTTAAGATATGTTTTCCCTTCTTAGTATGGAAAGGTAGGTGGAATAGTAGATTGAGTATAGGAAGTGGAGTCAGGAAGACCATCTTCTTGAGTTCAAATCTGTCCTCATAAACTAATTCATTTGTGGGCAAGCCACATTGCTTATCTGCAAAAAAAGATTGGAGATGGAAGTGGAAAATTATTTCATTTTCTTGGCTAAGAAATGCTCAGAGGATCACAGTGACAAAGATTCAGAGAACAGTGAAAAATGACTGAACAATAAAATCCTTGTCTAGCTGTCTTTCACTATTTTGTTTTCACCAAGAAATCTCAAAATCTGGAACTCAGCACAAGCTAATGGCACTCCACAAAGATCACTGAAGAGTCATATAGAAAGTCTGAATATTGTCATTGAAACTTGCATCTTTAGTGGGCCCCAATCTCTTGTAGCTGACAACACATCCTGTCTAACTCAAACACTGTCCTTGAAATGAGGCTTTCCCATACTTGAGGGCAGTGCATTCATAATAGCAAGGTATCCTTCATAACCAGCAAACACAAACACTCTCAAACCCTAACTGAAGCTTTCCCCTACTTGAGAGCAGAGAACTCATGGTGGCAAGGATTTCCTACATAACCCATAAACACTTTAACTCTCCAGTAAACTTAAACACCCAGGAAAAGAGAACATCTGTTTGGTTGCTAATCAGTCTATCTAATAACCTATGGATTCCTTGGCTGCATAGCCTAGACCTTCCCCCAAATCATGTTTTTCAGAGAGGTTCTTTGGAAGAAAGCAGAGCTTGACACTCCTCTTGATACATAGGTGGTGCTTACTAAATTTTTATTGATTAAATTCTGTTTCAGTCTGTGTAGAAAACACAAGAAATCCCTGTAACAGTGGATCTTTACTCTCCTGCTGCTTGTTAGCTTCATATGCACTTTCTTTCAATTTTTATTTTAACCTTTGGTTTTAGAATATCAGCACAGTTTTCCTTGATAATTTTTTGAAAATTATGTCTATACTCTTTTTTTAATCATGATTTTCAAGTAGACCAATAATTTTAAAATTATTTCTGTTGGGTATGATTTTCAGGTCAGTTGTTTTTCTAATGAGATATTTCATGTTGTTTTCAATTTTTCTTTCTTTTGATTTTGTTTTAATGTTTATTTATTTCTCATAAAATCATTAGCTTCCATTTTCTCAATTTTAATTGTAAAGGAATTATTTTCTTTAGTGAGCTTTTGTATTTTCTCATTTTGCCAATTTTTCTTTTTAAAATATTTGTCTATTAGCTTTATGTATTTCCATTTGCATCACTCGACAGCTTTCTTCCCAATTTTTCCTTTATCTCTCTTACTTTATTTTCAAAATCCCTTCTGAGCTCTTCTATGGCCTGAGATCAATTCTTACTTTTCTTGGAGGCTTTGGATGTAGAAACTTTGACTTTGTTATTTTCTTCTGGGTGTGTGTTTTGATCTTCTTTATCAACATAGTAACTTTCTATACTCAGAATATTTTTCTGTTGTCTGCTCATTTTCCCAGTTGATTACTCAGCTTTTAACTCTTTGTGAATTGGTTTTTAAGAGATCATTCTAGGGACCTGATCACAAACACTTTTTCTGTCCTGGAACTGTGTGTAGGAGTGCTCCTGCTCCACTGTTGCTCTAAGTTCTAGTATACCAAAGCAACAGAGTCCTTCCTTATGAGTTGAGACTTCACAAAGCTCCCGTAGTTGCCACTGCCACCACAACCCACTCCTTTTCCTGGTTTGCTGGTTTCCCAAGGCCCTATCACCCTATTGACAAATCTTTCCTGCTGACCTTCCAAGTATATTACTTCTAGCAGGCATTTTATCATCTTCAGCTGGCCCATTTTCACCTTCACTTGCAATTTGGGCCTTGACCCTTTCCCCAAATGACTTGTGCCTCTACTTAAAATCTTTTCCCATAAATTTTCCATGTTTTGGTAGGTTCTTTGGCATTTTCATGTTCTCCCTGGCCACAATATTTTAGATTTGCATGAGAACAGAGACTATGTTGCCATTTCTTCATAATATCAACCAAGAGTAAATTACTGTCATAATGAATATACTAAGGAAGTGGTTTGCACTTTGGCTGCTTTTGACATATTTGTTGGAGGGTTGGATTCCATAAAGCTGTGTTCCACCATAATACCAACCTGCAATCTGAAACATGCATGAACTTCCATTTGAATCTCAAGAAGCACTAATTTATAGAGATAGGATTCCAGCCAGATAAAGTTTCAGAAAACCAAGGAGGAAAGTTTAATGAAAGGAAGATAATGCTATCTGGGAAAATACTGCCATGAAGGCAGGACAGGGCATCAGCTACATTAACTACATAGGCTTTTGCAACACTATAATTATTTCTCATTACATGAATGAAATTGTGACAGAGCCTTTTCTGAAGAAGGGAAAGAAAGAAAGAGAGAGAAAGAGCAAGAAACAACAGGAAGGAAAGAAGGAAGGAAGGAAGGAAAGAAGGAAGGAAGGAAGGAAACCCTTAATAACTTAGAATAAGTATTGTAAAGGACTAAACAATACCAGTAATCTGAGTTTCCCCTGGTAATATGCCTAGAGTCAGGAAGATTCATTTTTCTAAGTTCAAAACTGTCTTCAGACACTAACTTATTTGTGTGACTCTGGACTAGTCACTTAAATCTTTTTACTTCGGTTTCCTCATCTATCAAATGCCTAGAGAAGAAAATTGTAAATTATTACATTTTCTTACCTAAGAAATCTTCAAATAATCAAAAAAATCAAACAACAATTCCCTGTCTAGCTATCTCTCAGTACTTTGTTATCACCAAAAAATCTGAAGATTTGAAATAAAGCACAAGTGAGTGGCCCACCAGAAAGACTACACAAAAGTCATATAATAAGTCTAAACAGTGTCATGCAATTTTTTGCCTTGAATGTCTCTCATCTGTTACAGCCAATAGAACAGTCTGAACAAATCAGAACCTATAGCTAAAAGTTCTGCGTCCCATGGGAGAAACTCATGTGGCAAAGATTCTCAGCAAAATATTTGAATATTAAAAATCTCTAATAAACTCAAACTTCCAGGGAAAGTTTTGACCTTTGCTGGTCAAAAGTCTGGCTACCTTCTTAGATTCTTTCAGCTCCATTGCCCAGTATGTCCCTGAAATCTTTTCCCTTACATGATTGCTGGGGAAGAAAGTCAGAGCTTGACACTGCTGAGCACATACATAGTGATGTTTAATAGATTTTTATTGATTAAAATTGCACTTTGGGCAGTGGAGGAAATACTACATGTTCTGAAAAAATTCCTGTTTCTTGATTTTTCTTTGGCTTTTAACAGTGCTGGCCCTCCTACTGTATGTTAGTTTAAACTAAATTTATATTATTATATGTTGCTTATAGGCATTATTCTGCATTGAAAATGATTGCATATCTCTATATAGCCATTGCATTTTAAAAGGAAATGTTTTCAGCACCTCACTTCTTTCTAAAAATACCTCCAAAAGATTGATCAATTGTTTGCCATGAGACATTCTAGGAAGGTCTGTCCATTCAATGGAAGTAGATAATTTCTCTTTTAGGCTCTTCTCATTGGGAAAAGAATATTTCATTCTCTTTACCAAACACATAATTATTTGAGGGGGAAAACACCATATCTGAACCTACCTTATTCCCCCTAGGTATTAGCAAAAGAAATTTATTATTTATACTCTGTGGTGGCCATTAAAACATGCTAAGAAAGCTAAGTAAGCTAAGTCTCTCAATACTCTCTAAAAACAAGAGTCCAAGTTATTTGAAATCAAGCTTTTATTTACTGAGCTGAAAGATTTCCTGTCACATTGTTTCAACTTCTCTGGATGCTACTCTGCTTAGTCAAAGACCAGCAATGCACTGAATAGTGCAGGTTACTGACAGACCATCATCTCTATTTTCCTGGGCTCTTGTCCTTTACACCCCATTTTATTGAGTCTCAAGGTCACAGTGGGATTTCTCATTGTCATGTGATATTCTGTTGAGTTTCATCTCTTACAATGCAATTGAGAAATGAAGCTGGAATGAGATATGAGACATCCATTATTGCCCCAACCACCTAGAGCTAATTTTTCTCCTGATCAATCAGTCTTCTTGGGATGTTACTCTCCCAGTGAATCACAACCTAGTTCTCTTCCCTAGAGTCTCCCAAGTGGTGACATCTTCGTCTGCCTTTCTAACACTCAATAGCCCATCTCTACCTCCATACTTATTTCTCCTAAAGTCATTGGATCAATGGGCTAGCTATCTCTTCCCCAATCACAAGATCCTATCAAATCTCATATTATCAGTACTTCTTAATACTTGAACATTTAAATGGTCCTTACCATTACTGATGGACCTAGGGCCTACTCAAGATCCCGAGCTGTTCTCCTTTCACTCTCTTAGCAAATCCTGAATGTCACATTCCTGACCTATATTTTCAAGAGAAACTTGTCTCTCCAAGTTGTCCAGGGATGTTCTCATGGTTAAACCTAAGGGATTCTTCTGAATATTCCTGTTTCTCAATTTTTCTTGGCTTTTAACAGTGCTAGCCAATTGCTATTCCTGGTATGCTTCACACTGATATTCCCACCTGTTTGTTCCTTCTAATTCATCTTATCTAGCTCCCCATTTTGTCCATTCATTCAAATTAACTCTAACTGTAACCCAGGGCTCTGTCTTTTTTGCTTCATTTTTTATTCATGTTTTTTCCAATGATGAGAAAGTAGACCATTCTTAGATCCTTTGGTTTTCAAGATATTTCTTTATCCACTCTCTGCCACATGTCCAAACCTACAACTCTCCCAAGATTCAGATCTACATCATTAATAATCAATGAATATAATTTCTACTTGATGGCCTATATACATTTCAAATCACCCCACGTCTAAAGAAAAATCTTATTCCATTCCAGAGTTTCCGAGACATTTCTTTGGACACAGATCCAGATTCATAATGTCATCTCTGATAAGAGCCAGATCCACGTTATCAATAGTCATTACATAATTTCAGTTTTCTAGCCAATATGTATTTTAAACATCCTAACAGATTTCCTCACCCTCCCTCTATCTCTTCTCAACTTCTCTACTCTACATCAACATCAAACTAAGATCTTAAGTTTACAGCGTCAAAAACTTCCCTGACCTTGCATTATCAATGGACATATTTGATTAACTGACTAAATTAGATTATTCTACCTTAATGACATCACTGGCATCCAACCATTTTTTTTTTCTATCACATGGTTCCCCTTTGATCAGGCCCTCATAGCATGTCTCTGAAAGAACCTTTGATGGGCCCCTTTGATTAATTTTTTTCCCATCTTGATCGATATTCACAAGGCATTCTTCTGACTTCTTATCCCCTGTGACTCCTAAAAATCCCAAGTCTCACGTGTCTTTTCTTGTTAGTTGCTTTTTCTTCCATGATGATTTAAATTCATAGTGTCTGTCTGCCATTCTGCCTTCTTTAGTTGTTCTATTTCCACCTTTCCAGCCTGAGTACATTTTATTTCCCTCCTTACAATTTTATGATCTTTCCCAAACTAATATATTTTTCCAAACTAATATTCTTTCATTCAGATGATGTCTTACAATTGCCTTCTCCCTGACTTTGCACAAACTGACTGTCCATTTTGCCCAGAATCCTCTTCTCTTTTATCTCTCTCTCTCTCTCTCTCTCTCTCTCTCTCTCTCTCTCTCTCTCACTGTTCAATTGTTTTCAATTCTAAATCCATGTTTAGCTATTTTTTCCTCTGTTTCTAATATTTTCCCTCATCAACTTTCCATGTTTGCAACAGATGCCATGATATTTTCACATTCTCCGTGGCCTTAGGTCTTTAGAGTTGTCTAAGGACAGGAACTCTGTTGTCATTTCTTTGTAACCACAAGCATCAGCACAGTAGGTGGTACGACCCAAACAGTGGGGAAGTGGTTTGTACTTCCACTGCTTTTGAAATACTTGTTTAATGGATGAATTACAGCAATGCAGGACTTCAGGACAGTCTGAACTCCAATCTGAAATTTGTGTCAACTATTTTGTTATTTGAGTTTCAAGAAGCATTGACTTGGAGAAATGGAATTCCATAGTATTTCCAGAAAGCCAGTTAGGCCAGTGTAATGAAAGGAGGACATTAACATCTGGAAGAGGCTGCTATAAAGTCTGGATTGGGATATCAGTCACATTGACCACAAAGACTTTGCCAACACTATAATCATTTCATTACAGCCAAGAGATAATGGCAGAGCTTTTAGGGGGAAAAGCAAATCAAGAGAAAAATCCTAAATGAGCTGGAGGAATTATTCTCAGGAAATAAACAATAATAATGGGATTTTGCTCTAGTAATTTGGTTAATGAGAATTATGCAACTCAGAAATAGGTCTGCCACACTTCACACTGGAAGGGTATAAAAGTCCCTGTGCAGATGGTGCTGTACACACTCACAGCACCTATCCTCAACATCCTTCCGAATCTGTGAATCCTGACACAATGAGCTACTACGGAAGCTACTATGGGGGCCTGGGCTATGGCTATGGCTCTGGTTATGGCTGTGGATATGGCAGCTTCCGTGGCTTAGGCTATGGCTATGGAGGCTATGGCTATGGAGGCTGTGGCTATGGAGGCTTGGGCTATGGTGGCTATGGCTATGGCTGCTGCCGACCATCTTGCTGTGGAAGGTATTCTTCCTATGGTTTCTTCTAAAAAACTCCTTGCTATTGGGCTTTCAAGGATTCCTCCCTGCTTTGGACTAATTCCATAGCCTTGTCACCTTCCATCTACGACTACAGCCACATCACATGGGAGAGCTACAATACCAGAGTCTTAGAATCCCCATGGATCTAGGGCAGGGAAGTGGCAGGGACCACAAAGCAGCAAGACCTGTCCTTCTGGAAAATGATGCAAAATCTCATCTTTTATGAGGGATATTCTTCTAACAACTCATTTCCAGCAAGTTCTGATATATCATGGCTTAAGTTTCTTTTATTATTTTCTAATAAACTTGTTTCTGGATTAACAAAATTATTTTTCTTTTCTTCTAGACCTCCATATACTTGAGTTTCAGCCTCTCATCATGAAGAGATTTTCAGCCTAGATATACTTAACTGTATCATTGCAGAAAATTTGCTCTCTAAGGCATTTTTTTTTTTGCAATGAAGTGATATATTTTCAGATTTCTACTCAGACAACATTTTTCTTTGTAAAATATCTTTATAAAATTTGACTTTTGAATTTTTTTAAATTTTAGTACATCATAATATTAAGCCTCCACTTTGTTGAAGGCAAGGCATATATCCCCTCTAGGCTTCTTCCCTTCTCACACATTCTAAGGACAAATAGACAATGCTTTTATATTTAAGGTTTCAAAGAGATTTTCATGCTTATGATGTCATGTTCATGGCTTATGACTTCCAGATCCAAGGTGTTCCTTATGTCTGTCAAAATTGGTTTAACTTATTGTCTGAGGGCAGCCAGGTGATACAGTTGATTAAGTGTTGAGCCTACAGTTAACTTCTTCAAGTCAATTCTGTCTTCACACACTAGTTTGCCTGTCTAGGAACCCCTTTAGCCTCAGTTTTATTATATATCAAATGAGCTAAGGAAGAAAATGGAAAATTGTTATATTATCATCACCAAGAAATCATTGAATGGACTCCCAATTGATAAACAACTGAATAATAAATTCTTTGTATAGCTTTCTTCCATCACATATTTTTTAATCACCAACAATCTGAAGCTTTAGAGCACAGCACAAATGAATGATCCATCACAAAGATAACAGAAGAGTTATAATCCAAATGTGAAGGTTGTCATGGAACCTTGTGTCTTTTGTTGGTCCCATTTCCTCAGGTCAGCTCCGAAGCCTGTCCAATTCAAAGTACTGACCTCAGGCTAAGGCCTCCTGTCCACAGGGAAAGAAGTTCCATTGATGCAAGGGTATCCAAAAAAACATTCAAAAACATCATCTCTCTAATAAATTCAAATACCAAAGGAAAGAAAAGATCTGCATTGCTGTTCAGCATCTTGTCTACCAACCTTCAGAAATCTCACCTTGATAGGCCAACAGGACCCCTGAAATTATGCCCTTTGTTTGGGTGCTTGGGAAGAAAGCCAAGCTTAGCACATTCTCTAGCACTGAGTAGGTGCTTAATAATTGTTTATTGATTGAACTTATATTTCAAACAATGGAGAAACAGTACAAGTGCCACAACCAGCTTTAGCATAAAAAGCTTTCCTATTATTACATATCACTGCTTAGAACTATTCTGAATTGAACAAAAAGCATGTAAATATTTGTATATCCACTGGAGTTTAAAGGGAAATGCCCTCAAAAGCCTCTCTCTGTTTGATTTCTACCAAAGTATAATTCCAAAAGATTCACCATTATTGGGAGACATTCTATGAGGATCAATTCAATGAAACAAATGAGATGGTTTCCCTCTAGGACACATTGCATTAGGTAAAGAATATTTTATTTTTTTAGCAAAGACAAAAAATTAGTGTCAGGGTGTGTAGTACAAATGCCATTTTCCAATCCACATTATCCTTCCCAGGGACAAACAGAAGTGGTCTAATACTTTACTAGGTGATGGCCATTGAAACACCCTAAGAATGTTAGACAAGTCTCTGAGTGCCCTCTAAAATGAAGAATCTTAACTCTTTGAAATGAGTCTCTTAGGTTTTGTGATCTGGACTTTCCCAGATGTTCTCTAGCTAAACCAAAGATCAATCATGCACTGAGCAATGCACAAACTATCATCTCCATTTTCCTGGGATTTGTACCTCCAGTCACCTGCAGAATATTTTAGATCCTCCAAAATCCACTACAGCATTCTCTACTTGATCTGATCTGCTATGTGTTCAGCTCCCTTCTCTCTGACACTCAATATCCCTTCTCCAGCTCTAAACCAGCATTTTTCCCAAACTAAATTTGAACTAGCTGTCCACCAATGCCCAAGATGGCATGATTCTACCAACCTCATATAATCAGTATTTTCCAGGACTTCCACATTTAAAAAATTCATGGCTCTACTAAAGTCACTGGGGCCTGCTCAAGGTTTCTGACTACTCTCCTTTATCTTTGAAAGCCCTAAACATTAGATTTCCTGACTCTCACTTTCGAGAGAAACTGCTCTCTCCAAAGATCTCAGGGCTGTTCTCATGAACAAAACTAATGATCTCTTCAGAGTTTTTCTTCTTTTTGACCTTCCTTAGAATTTTGACTGCACTGGCCAGCAAGTACTCTCAAGTGTGCATTGTGAATTATCATTATCCACAAATTTCAGTTTGATGTTCTCTACATATCTCAAAGTCTCTAAGTCTGGTGCAAATTTCCTCATCCTGCCTTGTCAAGAGTATACTTCCTCCTCTCAAATTCCCTATTCCTTTGAAGATCACAGACAAAAAGCCAAGGTTTTAGGTTTACAGCCTTAGAGATGTCCTTGACCCTTCACTATCATTGTACCTATCTGATCAATTCACAAAACTTGTCCTATGTACTTTGACAACATCTCTAAAATTCAAAAACTTCTCTCAAATCCCATAGTCTACTTTTGCCCTGATCATCTTTCCACTCATATTCTTTCTCCAATCAGCAGCTCAGGGTACTTTTCTAAAGTATTCATCTTATTCCTATTCCCTTGAAAGTCCTCCAAGTCCCTGGCCTTGCTCCAATTTTCTTGGAAGCTCCAGCTGCTGTTTTATGCTGATTAAAATAAATAGCTTCTATTTGGCATTTTGCCCTCTTCTTTAACTGGCCCATTCCCACCTTTCTAGTCTCAATACATTTTATTTCACTCCCCATAATTTTAGGGTCTTGCCAGGGCTAGCTTACCTTCTTATTCAGACAATGCACTGAACGTCCTTTCTGTTTGCCTTTGCACTGCTTGATTGTCCACTCTGTGTGGGGATTCAAATTGTCCAGGCTACAACAAAAGAGACTAAGACAGTGCTCTGAGTCTGTGGCATTTTATTCAAGGGTCCATGAAGTGAACCTTAAATCTTTCTTAGGATATAAGGTGTTCTCTTTTCCCAGAGACTTATTTTTATACTGTTTGATACCCATATTTGACAACTGAACTTTCAAAAGAGGCTATAAAAAAGTACAGAATACCGCTGATTGATAGATCTTGCTTCATGGACCTAAAGATTATGCCTCAGCCAAAAATGTTAGGTCAGCAGAGGGGTCTTGTGATGAGCAAAATATGGGGCATCTACATTAAGTGGTCATTAGATTGTCACCTGTCCACAGGTCACCCTTCACAAGAAAAAATGGTCCAAGGTACAAAAATAAGTTGGGGGACTTTCCATGTCATTGAGTCACCTCCGTCACACTGTGTTTGGTTACCATAATGAGGAAAAACAAGGGTGAGGACCTCTAGTTAGCTTCCTATGATTAAGTAAGTGAACTAACAATCTGTAACTCACAGGTCCTGGGTCTCATATATAAAACTTATAATCATACCTACTCTAGTCCAGTCATGTGAAATTTACTAATATTGATCAGAATAGTGTGAGTCCAAATGAATTATTTCTCTCACTTGCTTTTCTTCCCCCTCTGACTTTCTCTGACCCATTATATTCAAAGTTCCTAAATCACCTGTGGCACATGACTTTGTCTTTTCCACAAAATTTCTTGTGTCTCTGCCTCTGAGATCTTCTCCCCTCAACCTTCCATATTTGTTATTTTTTTCATGTTCTCCCTGGCCTTAAAAGATGTGTCTGTGAAATGATTATCAAACCAGTTCCAATTGTCTTGTGATGGAAAGAACCATATGCACCCAGAGAGAGGACTGTGGGGACTGAGTGTGGATCACATCATAGTATTTCCATTTTTTGTTGTTGTTTGCCTACATTTTTTTTCTCATTTTTTTTTCCTTTTTGATTTGATCTTTTCTTATGCAGCATGATAATTGTGGAAATATATATAGAAGAACTGCACGTGTTTAATACATATTGCATTATTTGCCATTTGAGGAGAGGATTGGGAGGGAGAAAACAATTTGGAATACAAGGTTTGGCAAGGGTCAATGTTGAAAAATATCTATGCATATGTTTTGAAAATAAAAAAAAAACTTTAAAAAAAACATTTGAGCTCCATGAAATCAGGGATACTGTTGGTATTCCTTTTTTATCCCTAACATGAGCACAATGGCTATTACAGTTCAAAAACTAAGAATGTGGTTTGTGCTTTTGTGGCTTTTGGAGTAGTTGTTGAAGTAGATGGATTCAACAAAGCTGATCCACAAGCTCAACTCAATTCTGAAATTTGTGTGGATTATTCTGTCACTTGAGTCTCAAGGGACAGGGTTCTATAGTGCAAATAAAGAAAGACTCAGAAGACCATATAATAAAGTGTTATAGAAGGGGGAAAATGAGGAATGCCATGAAGCCTGGGGAGTGTATCAGCTATCTTAACTACCTACACTTTGGCTAGATGATAATCATTTCTCATTATAGCAAAAAGATAATGGCCAAGCCTTCTCAGAGGAATGACAAATCAAGATAAAATAAACTTTTAATGAGCTGGAGGAATTGTTGTTAGCAACCAAACAATGACAAGAATGTGATTTTTGCCCTAGTAATTTGGTTAATGGAAGTTATGCAATTCTTGGTTCTGCATCTGCCACACCTCCTAATGGAAATGTATAAAAGTCCCTGTGTAGATGATACTGTACACATTCACAAAATCCACCCTTAACATCCATCCAACTAAGTAATCCTGACACCATGAGCTACTACGGAAGCTACTATGGAGGCCTGGGCTATGGCTCTGGTTATGGCTGTGGATGCGGCAGTTTCCGTGGCCTAGGCTATGGCTATGGAGGCTGTGGCTGTAGAGGATTGGGCTATCGTGGCTATGGCTATGGAGGCCTGGGCTATGGCTATGGAGGCCTGGGCTATGGTGGCTATGGCTATGGCTGCTGCCGCCCATCTTGCTGTGGAAGGTATTCTTCCTATAGTTTCTACTGAAAAACCACATGCTCCTGCAGTGTCCCTTCCTGATTTGGATTAATTCCGTGACCTTGGAAGGACATCACTTTCCATCTGCCTCTACAGCTGGGTAGTGTGGGAGAGCTACTGCAAGAAGGTCTTGGAATCTCCAGGAAGCACTCAGGGCAGAGAAGTGATAGTGACGAAGAAGAAGCAGGACTTATCCTTCTGAGAAAAGATGCAGAATCTCACCTGTCATGAAAAAGACTCCTCCAACAACAGCTCATTTCCATCAAATTTGTTCAGCTCTGATACACCATGGTTGAGTTTTCTGTTACTGCTTTTCAATAAACTTTCTTCACTGGCTTAGCAAAACTGTTTTTACCTGTGCTTCTTGACCTTTATATATTTGGGTTTTGGCCTCTTATTATGAAGAAATTTTCAGCCTTTATCTATATTGCAGAAGATTTGTTCTCTAATTCATCTTTTGATATGAGTTGATACATACCATTTTTGTTAAAAATATATTATTTTCTTGTTAAATATCTATCTAAAATGAGATTACTGCAGTACTTACATTTAATACTTCATAACTTCAGCCCTTCTTTACTAGAGGGAAGGTATTTGTCACCTATAAGCTTTATCCCTTCTCATATATTCTAAGCAAATATGAACAGGGCTTTTTTATTCAAAATTTCAAAAAAGATTCATATATTCATTGTGTCATGTTCATGGTTTGTGAACTCTAGGAAAGTTGTCTCTGATGACTGAGAATTGGTTTAACCTATATCCTGTTGAGAGCAGCTCAGTAGTGCAGTGCATCGAATTTTGGCCAGATTATAATAATCTAGATGACTCTAAACAAGTTACTTCACTCAATTTGCCTCAATTTCTTCATCTGTCAAATGATCTGGAGAAAGAAATGGCAAACCATTCTAATACCCTTGCTAAGAAAATACTAAATTCATTCACTAAGAGTTGGGCATGAGTGAAAAATGATTGAAAGACAAATACCTTGTTTAGCTGAATTTCACCATTTTGTTATCATGTAGCGATCTAAAGATTTAGAGCACAACATAAGTGAATGGTCCACTACCAAAATTACACAAGAAAGCCATATATTTAGTCTGAAAGTTATTATGAAACCTCTCATTTGCAGGGGGCCCATTTCTTCTAACCAACTCCACAACCTGATATATTGCATTCTCCTTAGCCAAGACAAAAATCAATTTATGTAGGGGAAATGCCAATTGAATTTCCTTAGGGATTCTTCCCCTAGGAGACAAAAAGAATATTTCTAATACCTGTAACTATGTTGTGGCCATTAAAACATATTAAGAGAGCTAGGACAGCCACCTAAATGTCCTTTAACCCCTAGAGTCCCAGTTTCTTTAAGTGAATCTCTCAGGTTTTGAACTGGAAGTCGTCCCTGGTTTGGACTCCTTTGGATGTTCTCCAGCTTAGTGAAAAACTAACCATTCACTAAGCAACCCACCATCATCTCATTTTCTGAATTTTTGTTTCTTCTGTTCCCTTCTTGCAACCTCATGTCACAATGTGATTACTGGTTGCCATATAACATTTATTTAGGCTTCCTTATCTTTTAATGTGCTGCTGTGAGAGGTTTCAAAATTAGAAGGAGACAAGAATTACTTATTGCTGTCCTATTCACCTTGAGTGAGTTTTTTTTTCTGTTCAATTAAAATCTTTCTAAGATGCTCCACAACCAGGGAATTATAGACTGACTTCTTTGCACAACCCTTGTTCACTTCTGCTCTCTGATTGAAGCTTTAGGATTCTCATCCAGATCCCTTCTCCACTCTGCTATGCGAGGGATTTTCTTTTTCTTTCTTCTTCTTCTTTTTTTTTTTTTAAGATGCTTACATTCTTTTTTTAAACTTAAAACTTAAATAGAAAATTGGAAAAAATGAAATAGAAAAAACAGAAAAATAGAAAACATTTTCATATGAGAGCAGAACATAAGCAGATTCAAAATGTTCAAAATAAATGTCCATTTCAAGAAAGTGTTATAATGATAAGATACAATATATTCAGAACTATCCATATTTGCTTTCTTGTGGGTTTTGTTTTCTTCTCTGTTATTCACTTTTTACTTTATTTTTGTTTCTCCCTTTTCTCTGCCCCACTTCCCCCAAGTAGGATGTAGTTAAGCACAGACATATTACATACACATATATGCAAACATGTATATACACACATACACACATATATATACATACATACACAAATACATATACACACATAAATAAATAGAGATAGAGAAATATGCATTCTCTCATTTTTTATCCCTGCTAACTCTTCTATTTTACAGCTACCCACTGCCTTACCTTGCTATTACTTAATCTCCCTCCCCACCCTAAGGATTCCTCCTGTATTCTCCCCTACCACGCTTTCCTTATCTCTTTATTCTTTTTCCATTAATCTACACACCTTATCCCTCTCCATTTAGTCTACATACTCTTCTGTACACTGGCCTACCCCATTCCCCTACCCTCTCATTTCTTTATAGATTTTGGAAGGTATTACCAACTTCCTCCCCCATCTAATTCCTCTGTGTCCTCTCACACCTCATTTGTACAGCATAATTACTTTATTTTTTTTTAACCTTTTTCTACATGGTTTTGCTTTTTAGAATCACATCATACTTAGCTTTATCTCAATCTTTCTTTTGGACTACCCAATAATTAAGGGTAATCTTAGACATTTGGTTTGTATTTCCACATATAAAATAATCAGTTTGTCTTTATTGAGTCCCTTGAAATTAGTCTTTGATATCAACACTTTTAAGTCAAATTTTTTATTGAGTTCAGGTTTCAAAATCCTGAAAATCTGGCAATTCACTAAATGTCCTTTCTTTTCATTCAGTGTTATATTTAATTTTGCTGGATAGAATATTTTCAGTCAAAAATTCAGTTATTTCAATTGTTGATATATCGTATTCCAAAATCTGCAGTTCTTGTATTGTAACTTCTTAATATGTGATTTTAATTGTAGCTCCAGTATATTTGAATTGTCTTCTTTTTATTCTTGTTGCTTGTAAAATTTTCTCTTTGATCTGGAAGTTTCAAAATTTAGCAAAGATATTTATGTATGTTTTCTTTGTTAGATCTCTTTCAGGTAGTGAACAGTAGATTTTTTTTTTCTACTTCAATCTTCCCCTCTTGTTCTATCACTTCATGATATTTTTCTTTAATTATTTTCTCTATTATTGTATCATTGAAATTTTGTTCACGGTTTTCAGGTCGTCAATTATTTTTATGTTTTCCTTTCTTGATCTGTACTCAGATCTGTTGGTTTCCTTTTTTTTATGTCTTACATTCTTTTCTACTTTCATTGTTTATATTTTATTTTATTACTTCTTGGTCTCTTTTGACTTCACTGGCTTCCCCTTGCCCAGTTCAAATTTTCAGAGTCATTTTCTTTCTTAATACTGGATCTCCTATACTAATACATTGTTAGTGAAGTTATGAATGGATCTAACCATCCTGGAGAGCCATTTGGAACTATGTTCAAAAAGTTATCAAACTGTGCACACTCTTTGACTCACCAATGTTTCTATTGGGCTTATATCCCAAACAGATCTTAAAGGAAGGAAAGGGACCCACATGTGCAAAAATGTTTGTGGCAGCTCTTTTCATAGTGGCAAGAAACTGGGAAGTGAGTGGATGCTCATCAGTTGGAGAATGGCTGAATAAGTTATGGTATATGAATGTTGGGGAATATTATTGTTTTATAAGAAATAATCAGCAGGACGATTTCAGAGAGACCTGGAAATACTCACGTGAACTGATACTAAGTGAAATGGACAGACCCAGGAGATCATTGTACATAGCAACATCAATATTATATGACAATCAATTCTGATGAATGTGACTCTTTCCAACAGTGAGATGATAGATGCCAGTTCCAATGATCTTGTGATGAAAAGAGCCATCTACATCCAAAGAGAGGACTGTAGTTACTGAATGTAGATCACAACATAACATTCTTACTCTTCTTCTTGTTGTTCGCTTGCATTTTGTTTTCTTACTCATTTACTTTCTTTTTTATCTGGCTTTTCTTATGCAGCAAGAGAATTGTATAACTACATAGATGTGTGAAAAGGTAAAAAATAATTAAAAGTAAGGACAGAATAGTGGTTCTATTGGGACAACTAGGGCAGAGGTTTGGTTAGTGTGAAGTGTAAATATCACCAGGGAAGCTCTGCTGAAATAGCAGAAATGATGAGCAGGCTGATTTTAGAAAAGCCTGAAAAGACTTACATGAACTGATGCTAAATGAAATGAGCAGAACCAAGAGAATATTGTACATAGTAACAACAATATTATATAATGAACTATGATAGACTCAGCTTTTTTCAACAAACAATTCTAATAGACTTGTAATAGAAAGTACCATCCACATCCAGAGAGAGAACTATGGAGACTGAATGTGCATCAAAAATATTTTTACCATTTTTGTTGCTGCTATTTGTTTGCTTTTTCCCTTTCTTGTGTTTTTTTTTCTTTTTGTTTTGATTTTTTTTATTCAGCATAATGAGTATGGAAATATGTTTAAAAGAACTGCACATGTTTAACCTATATTGGATGAATTTCTGTTTTGGGAAGTGAGGAGGAGGGGAGAAGAGGGAGAAAAAATTGAAAAATGAAATTTTATAATAAATTCAATATTCACCGTTATAAAACTTTATTTTTCAATTTTTTCTCCCTCCCTATGCTGATCTACTCATGTTCCCTCAGATGAAATACTACTTGCTCCTCCTTCTGCTTGCCTTTGCACTAGCTAACTATCTACTTTGCCCAGAATCCTCTCCTTTTTCTTCCTCTCCCATTTTACCTTCCCTGGTCCAAAAGAGTCTCATCTATAGTAGGACTTATGCCACAAAACCTATCTTTTTATTAGGATGATTTGTGCCTTTCCTATGAGATCTCCTCTGAAAGATTCTCTTTGTATAATATTAAGTGCCTTGTTTTCATATCCTCAGGGGCTTTGGAATTGCCAAATATAGGAACTTTTTAAACATTTCTTTATATCCCCAGCCATGAGCACAGTGACTGGCACAGTGCAAACACTGGGGACCCAGTTAGTACTTGAATTGATTTTGTAATTGTTTGATTGATGCATTCCATATATCTGTGCCCAGTCACCATCTCACCTTCAATCTAAAACTTGTGTACTTTTGTTACTTAAGTCTCAAGAAGGACTTTATAGAAGAGACAGAATTCAAATATCAAAATCTGAATGCCAGTGGAAAGTATAATGGAAAGATATCAATGTCATCTAACTGAGAGCTGCCTTGAAACCTAGGGAGAGCATCAACCACACTAAACACATAGATCTTGGCAATACTACAGTTATGTGTTATTACAGAAATGAGATCATAGTACAATCTTCTCAGAAAAAGAGTAGATCAAGAGAAAACAACCTTAATGAGCTAAGGGAATTGTTGTGAGGGACCAAAGAAAGACAAGAAATGTGATTTTGCCCTGGCAATTTGTTTAATGAGAATTATGCAATTCTGGAAGGATTCTCTGCAATACCTCCTCCTGGAAGTGTATAAACATCCTTGTGAAGTTGGTGCTGTACAAATGCATGCAAGCCAAACCTTGTCATCATTTAAATCTATGAATCTTGACATCATGAGCTACTATGGCAGTTACTAGGGGGCCTGGGCTATGTTATGGCTCTGGTTATAGCTAGGGATGTGGCAGCTTCTGTGGGCTAGGCTATGGCTATAATGGTTATGGCTAAGAAGGCTTGGGCTATGGTGGCTATAGCTATGGCTGCTCTTATTGTGGAAGATATTATTCTTCTTGCTTCTACTGAAAAACCACCTTCTTCTGCAGCATCATGGAATCCTTGTCTGACCAAGTTTGGAATAATTCCATAACATTATAAATGATATTTATAAAAATATCACATTTCATCTGCTTCTATAGGAGAGTGACATAGGAAAGATACTACGAGAGGGTCTTGGAATCCCCATGGAACAATTAGGGGTGTGAAATGGCAGGGATCAAGAAACAGCAGGATCCATCCTTCTGGGAAATGATACAGAATTTTATCTTTCATGAGGGAGACTCCAACAGTAATTCATTCCCAGCAAGTTTGCTCAGCTCTGATAGACCATGGCTGAGATGTCTGTTACAATGTTCTAATGAACCTTTTTCAGTCACTGGCTTATCAAAACTCTTTTAACCTGTCCTTCTTGACTTCACTATACTTGGGTTTTATAGTGAAAAGATTTTTAATTTTGACCTATTCTTGAATGTCTATGCAAAAGTTTTATTCTCCAAATCATCTTTTTCAAAGAAATGGTACCTCTCTAGATTTCTACTGAAAACATTTGCTTTGCAAAATTAATACCTTAAATTAAATTAAATTAAAAAGGTTTTGTACAAACAAAACTAATGCAGCCAAGATTAAAAGAAAAGCAAAAAATTGGGGAAAAAATTTACATCCAAAGGTTGTGATAAAGGCCTCATTTCTAAAATATATAGACAATTGATTCAAATTTATAAAAATGCAAGCTATTTTCCAACTGATAAATCAAAGGATATGAACAGACAATTTTTCAGATGAAGAAATTAAAGCCATTTCTCAACATATGGAAAAAATGCTCTAAATCACTATTGATTTTTGAAATGAAAATTAAGATAATTCTGAGGTATCACTTCACACCTCTCAGATTGGTTAAGATTACAGGAAAAGATAATGATAAATGTTGGGGAGGATTGTACACAGCAACAGCAAGATTACATGATAATCAACTATGCTGGACTTTCTCTTTTCAACAATGAGGTGATTCAGGCTAATTTCAATAGATTTGTGATGGAGAGAGTCATTTGCAACAGAGAAAAGACTATGGGGACTGAATGTGAATCACAACATAGTATTTTCATTTTTTTTGTTGTTGTTTACTTGCTTGCTTTTTTCTTTCTCGTATTTTTTTCATCTGATTTTTTTTTTTCTGCAGCAAGATAATTGTAGAAATATATTTAGGAGAATTGCACATGTTTCACCTATATTGGATTCCTTTCTGTCTAGGAAAGAAGGGATGAGGAAGGGAGGGGAAAAAGTTGGAACACAAGATTTTGCAGGTGTGAATGTTGAAAATTCTCTTTGAATGTATTTTGAAAAATAAAAACCTATTATTATTTTTTTAAAAAACCAACTTATTTTTCCTTGTTACATGACTTTCTAAGATTTGACCTCTATAGTATTTACATTTGAGTATCTCATACTATCAAACTCCAACTTTATCAAAGTTAAGGTATTTGTCACTATAACCAGTGATATTTCCACTATATTCTCTATGCATGAGGATATTTTTATCTTCAAGGTCTCAAAAAGATTTATATGTTCAGAGCCTAAAGTTCATGAGATCCAGGGCATCCCTGATAACTGTCAGAATTTGGCTAAGCTTATCCTTCTCCAGACCACTTCCATCAATTTGTTATCACCAAGTAACTTGAAATTTTGGAGTACATTACAAGTAAATAGCATATCACAAGAACTGTAGAAGACAGTCATATATTTTCTGTAAGTTTTCATGGAAACTTTCCCTTTGTATGGATACCATCTCTTGCAGTCAACTATCCTATTAATTCATCTGACAACACTAACTGCAAACTGATGTCAACCTATTCAAAGAAGAAGTAGACTTCTTCTTGCATAGGTGCCCTGCAAATCATTAAAATACCTGAACTCTCCAATCAACTTAACTCCCAGGAAAAGAAAGCTTCTGCTTTGTTTTTCCATAACAAGACTCAGGTCTTTAAATTTCTCAGCTCCGTAAGTCTACAATTTCTCTGTATTTGTGTGCTTCAGACAAGTTCTTGGGAATAAAACCAGAGTTTAGCACTCTACCTGACACAAAGAGTGGGGCATGTTAATTAATGATTATTGATTAAATTTCTGTTTCAGACAATGGAGGAAATGATAAAATGCCACTATCAACCTATTTTATCCCTCTTGCTGTTCTCTAGCTTAATAAAGTTCTATTACTAATTATCCTTTCTAGGTATCATTTGCCATTCATAAAAAACTGTGTTTTCTTTTTTGACAGAAATGTTGTCAGAAGTCTCATTTTGTATAATCCTACCAAACACATCTCCAAATGATTTAACAATCCTTTGCCATAAAACATTGTATAGAGGTTACTTCATTGGAAACTGGAAGATTATCATTCTGCTCTTATACAACTCTTATTGGGCAAAGAATATTTCATTCTCTTTATCAAAGTTGATATTCTGTTTATGGGGGTAATTTGTCACCTCTGGATCCAAATTCTCCCTCCTGAGTAAATATAGAATAGATCTAGTCCATGTTTTACATGGTAGCCACTAAAGCACCTTAAGAAAACTAGTATCACTCCCTGATTACTTTAAGTCCAAAAATTCCAGTTCTTTTAAGTGAAGGACTAGAGCTTGAGCTGAAGACCCTTCTACCAAGATGTTTGGACTTCTCTGGATGCTGTCCAGCTTAACCAAAGAGCAGCCATGAATTAATCAGTGAAGATTACATTCAGATCACCACCTCCATTTTCACAACTTCTAGTCTTTTATGCTAACCTTAATACAATCTCAAGGTCACAATGGGATTTTGAGTTGCCATGTGACATCCTATTGGGCTCCTTTTGGCATGAAGTTAGAGAAGACTGGAAGCTGGGAGGAGAGAGGAAATACTTATTGTTGTTAAAAAAAAAACTCTTTGAATTTATTTTTCCTGGTCAGAAGTCTTTCTAAGGTGCTTCACAACCAGAGAACTACAGCCTTTTCTATTCTCCTCTAACCTTCTTAATTTGTCAGCTCTTTATCTGCCATGTGCTCAGTTCCCTTCTCTCTGATACTTAATATTTTAAGTCTAGTTTAACATTTTTCCTGAACTCATTTATTTAGCTTCCTGTCTACCCATGCCCAGATTTCATATACCTACCCAAGCTCATATTATCAGCACCTCCCTGTATTTCCACATTGAAAAGATCTAATGGTTATACTGCATTCATTGGTGATCCCTAGATGCTCTCATGATCCCTGGATGCTCTTCTTTCACTTACTTTGAAAACCCTTCAAATCAAGTTCCTGACCTCAAATTTCAAAAGAAACTACTCTCTCCAAAGCGCTCAATAGTGTGTTCATAACTTAAATTAATAGTTTCTTCTGAATCTTCCTTCTTGATCTTCTTTCACCTTTTGACACTGCTAACCAAATTGTGCTCATGGGGTCCTTAACACTTTATGTTCAGCCTATTTCTTCTTAATTGCCTTAAACAACCTACTCTCATATCATTTCAGACCTACTCTCTCTGACTGAACCTCAATCTTGTCTCTCTCTTTTTTTCCTCTACATTATTCTTTTTTGAAGGATGAGAAAATAGGCCCTTAGGATCCATACTTTAAGTATTCTTACCTTAAGGATCTTTTTTCTTTTGTGCAGCATGATAAATGTGGAAATATGTTTGGAAGAATTGCATATATTTAACCTATATTGGATTACTTGTTGTCTAAGGGAGGAGAGGGAAGGGAAGGAGAAAAATTTGGAACATAAAATTTTGCATGGGTGAATGTTGAAAATTATCTTTGCATGTATTTTGAAAATAAAAAAATATTTTAAAAAATACCAAAATGGATATTTTTTCTGTCATACATTGTCACATGTCCAGATCCAGACCAGCAAGCAGGCCCATAGTAAACCATATGATTGGATAATTTCAGCCCCTAGACATCTCAAAGTTGCTAAGTCTAGAACAGATATTTTATCTTGTCTTATCAAAAGCACCCTACTATTTTGCTTCTCTACTTCTTTCAAGGGCATCAACATTAAGCCTGAAACCCAGATTCATTTTCCCAGAGGCTTCCTTGAACCCTCCCTATTATTGTACCTAACCAGATCAGTTGACAAAACTTGTCATTTCTATCTCCACAACATCTCCAAATACTTCTCTCTATTCACACAGTCCCCTCTGGATCAGGAATACACGATGCCTCTCTGAAAGAGCCTTTCATTACCATTCCTACTTTAGTCTTTTTTGAACCTAGATCCCTAATTCACTCTATATCTTTCTTCTGATTCTCTTCCCCTTTTAATGTCCAAAAGGCCCAGCCTCCACATTAATTGTCTTGTAAATTCAAGTTGCTTCCTGTTTTGTATTCATTTAGTTACCCTCTGCCTGGAATTTTGCCTTATTCATCAGCTGGACCCTTCCTATCTTTCCAGTCTCATTACACTTTATTTCTTTACCCATGTATCATGTCTCCACTTATGCTGGCCTACCTTCTTTCACTCAGACAATACACTGCATGCCACTTCTGCTTGTCTTTGCAATGACTGCCCAGAATTCTCCTTTCTTTTCTCACCTTGCATCTAAATTTCCATGCTCCCTTTGAAGCTCTGTTCTAATCCTATCTATAACAGGACTATTTTCCCCTTTCCTCCAATAACCTGTGCATCTGTCTGTGAGATCTTTTACCATCAACTCTCTAAGATCGTGGCAGGTACTTTGTGGTTTTCTTATTCTGAGTGATTTTAGAATGTTAAAGATTGACAATTTCATCCCTCCATAGTCCTGATCACAATGGCTGGCTCAGTACAAATACTAGGGAGTTGCTTTGTGCTTGGGTTGATTTGGGAATTTACCCCACCACCATTTTAATTCCATTTGGAAACTTAAATGATTCTTTCACTTCATTCTCAACCAGAACAGAACAGATTAAAAGGCAGAAGAATCTATAGACTATCAAAAAAAAAAAAAAGTAGAAAGTCAAGATGGCAAACATAATGGAAGTAGAAATATGTGAATGAGGAGAGAAAGGCTGTGAAGTTAGGCACCAGCCACATGAATGATATGGGCTTGACAACACTATAATCATTTGCAATTATGAAAATGATATCCTTGCAGAGCCTTCCTTAAGAAAGAACAAATCAAGAGAAAATAACCTTAATGAGCTTGAGGATTTATTCTCAGAGAACAAACAGTGACAAAAACAGCTGGGTCTGCCACACCTCCTACTGGAGTGTATAAAAGTACCTATGCAGATAGTGCTTTATACACTCATACAACCTACTCTTAATATTAATCCAATTAAGTGAATCCTGACATCATGAGCTACTAAGGTGGCTACTATGGAGACCTGGGCTATGGCTATGACTCTGGTTATGGCTATGGATGTGGCAGCTTCCATGGCTTAGGCTATAGCTATGGCAGCTGTAGCTATGGAGCCCTGGGCTATGGTGGCTGTGGCTATGGCTGCTGCCGTCCACCTGCTTCTGGCCTATCATTGAAACCTTGATCCTGTCTGTTTTAGGCTAATTCCACAACCTAGTAAGGATATTACAATCCATTTGCCTCTGTGGCTGGGGGGCATGGAAGCACTCAAACAACAGAGTCTTTGAATCCCTAAGGAGCACTCAGGTCACTTAAGTAGTGGTGACTCCAGAAGTATGATCCATCCTTCTGGGAAATGATGTAGAATCACAACTGTCACAAGGCAAACCCATTCAACAACAACTCATTTCTAGCAATTTGTTGCTGCAATACACCATTGCTGAGGTGTCTGTTGTGAATTTCTAATAAACTTGATTCATTGACTTAGCAAAACCATTTTTATCAATATTCTTTGGCCTCCCTATATTTTGGTGTCAGCTTCTCATCATAAAGAAATTTTCAACTTTGATAAATTTATATGTATTCATTGCAGATTTGCTCTCCAATTTCTTATTAGGAATGGGGTGATATCTCTCCACATTTCTGTTTGAAAATCATATATTTTGTTGTTAAATATTTTTTCTAAGACAGAAGTAGACAGAAGAAAGTTCAGAAAATAATATGTAGAATTCATTTTTGTTTTTAAAATAAGCAGTATGAAACTTTGTATATTCTACTGTATACATATAAATGCTTGGCGTTTTATTGTGGGTTTTGGTTTTTTGTGTTGTTGTTGGCATTGGTATTGGTGTTCAAGTTCAGAATTTAAAAAAACAAAACTTAACAATGATAGGAAGTCATGTTAACCGTTGCCGAATGCTCAATAAAATAAGTTGCCAAATGAAAAAAAAAATTTTTTTCTAAAATTGAACTCTGTATTGCTTAAATTTTAATACTTCATAATAGTTAACTCCTACTTTTCCAAAGCCAAGGAATATGACTGCAGAAGCTGCATCACTACATTTTGCACATGGACGGACTTCATTTTCAAAGTTTCAAAAAGATTCACATATTTATGGCTTCATGTTAATGATTCATGACCTCCAGATCCAAGACAACCCTGATGACTATCAGAATCTAGCTTAGCCTATGCCTTATCTAGCTGTCCTTCATAACTTCTTATTACCAAGCAATTTGAAGTTTTGGAGCACAGCACAAGTGAATGACACTCCAGAAAGAAACCAGAAAAGAGCCATGACTAAATCTGAAGGTTGTCATAGAACCTTTGGTTGGCTAGCGTCATCTCCAGTCAACAGAACAATCCGTACAATTCAAGAAACTGCCTTGAGCCAAAGATTGCCCCATACACAAGGGAAGTAGATTCATTGCAAATATCTCCTCCAAAGCACTCAACCACCTAACCTCTAGTCAATTCAGACTTCAGAGAAAGAGACCATCTGTTTTTGTTGCTTCATAACCTACCTCAATCTTTGGATTCCTCAACTCCACAAGGCAACATGGCCTCCAAAATTATGTCCTTGAGATGGATTCTTGGGAAGAAAGCCAAAGCTTAGCTCTCTGTCAGCTTATAGTAGATGCTTGATAAAGCATCTTGTGTTTCATACAGTGGAAGAAACAGTACAAGCCTTATTCCTTCTACTGTTTATTATATTAACATTAGATTAGATAGTAATTTATATTACTATATATCACTGCTAGCATTATTCTTCATTCACTAGAAACCTTTTTCATTTTTATAGTTCCACTAGCTTTTTTTTTGACAGAAATGCCCTCAGTAGCCTCATTACATTTGGTTTCTCCCAAAACTTATTTCCAAATGATTCACCATTTTTTTCAGGACACATCCTATAGAAATCACTTCAATGAAAACAAATTCTTTAGAAAAAAAATTTTCTCTTTCTGATAGCTCTTGTAGGGCTATGGAGGCCTAGGCTATATATATCAATGGGTATGGCTGCTATATATATCAATGGGTATGGCTACTGCCACCCATCTTGCTAAGGTATTATTCTGATAGTTGTTACTGAAAAAAACCACTTCTTGTCTGTCACAAAAAGCTTGTCCCTCCCTGTTTTGGGCTAATTCCATGACATTGTATAAACATCATTCTGTAGATCCCACAATAGGAACTTCAAATCCCTCAGGAGCATTGAGGACAGTGAGGGGTCAGGCACTGAGAAGTAAAAGGACTTGTCCTGGGAAATAATGCTCCTTTCATGCCTCCCCCAATAACTGCTCATTTCCAGAATATCTGCTCAACTCTGATACATCACAGCAGAGGTATCTGTTACAATGTTCTAAATTACATGTATCATTCTCTTATTGAAACTGTTTTCACCTTTCTTCCTTGAGCTCCTAATACTTGAATTTCACCTTCATATCATGAAAAGATTTTTCATCTTGACCTACTCTTCTGCATCATTACAGAATATTTATTACCCAATTTTGCAATGAAATGTGTAGAGGGCCAGTGTGATTGATGAGATGATGGTTCTCTAGTTTACATATACTTAGTATTTAAGTATGGTGATGTAATGGTTCTCTAGTTCACATATATTCAGTATGCTGTAATGATGAAATTGTAATAGGGTATTTAATGGATGAGAAAACTGGGGACAGAGTCAGTAGGTCAGTCAGTCAGAGTGGACAGACTGTAAAGGAGACAGACTATGACAGACACAGACTGTGAAGGACACAATAAAGACTTTAGACTCTATTTCTGACCATTCTCATGGTGTCTATCTTGCTGAGACCACAGACTGCCTGGAGGACCTCCAGAAAGTTAATCTAGACATTACAGAAATGACATCTCTCCAGATTTCTACTGAAAAATATATATTATTTCCTTTTTGAATGTCTTTCTAAAGTTTGATTTCAGTAGCACTTATATTTTAGTACTTGATAATATCTAATCCTAACTTTACCAAAGGTAAGGAGTATATATCCATGTAAGCTGTGCCCCCTCCCCAACATGTTCTCTGTGCACATGGAAAGGATTGTTTTCTTAAAGGTTTCAAAAAATTCACATGTTCAGGACCATATTCATAATTCGTGATGACCTTCAGATTCAAAGTATCCTTGATGACTGTCAGAATTAGACTTAGATTTTCCCTTGTCTAGCTATCTTCCACCACTTTATTATCACCAAGAAATTTGGAGTTTTGGAGCACCACACAAGAAATTTTGGCAAACCACATAGAATACAGATGATAATCATATATGAAATTCTAAATTTGTCATGGAAACTTTCCCTTTGAGTGAGTACCATTTCCTGTAGCCAGCCACATGTATTGTTGATTCAGATCACAACATTACTCTTGAACTGAAACCTACCCTTTCATCGGGACTAGGTACTCATTCTTGCAAGGGAGTCCCAAAAATCACTCAAACACCTGAATTCTCTAATCAATTCAAACTCCCAGGGAAAGAGAATATCACTTTGTCAGTCCACAATTGGCATTTGGATTCTTGAGCTCCATATGCCAAAGATGGCCCCCATAATGATGTCTCCCAGAAAAGTTCTCAGGGGAAAATGTCAGCACTTCAAACTCTAGGTATTGAATAAATTATTAATAGTTGAACTTTTATTTTAAACAGTAAAACAATACAAGTAACACAATGGATCTTATTCTGTCTGCTGCTTTTTAGCTTAAAATTAATTTCTATTATTTCATATGGTTCCTAGGCATTATATTCCATTATATGGAATCCTAGGCATTCATAAAAAGCCTGTTCACTTCTATGAATTCAATTGATTTTCTAGAGAAATATCCTTAACAGCCTCATTTCAATCTATTCCTTCCAAAACACATCTCCAAATGATTCACCAGTACATTTTTAGGAGACATTATATAGCAGTTACATCAGTGGAAATTAATCCTTCAGGAAAATGATCATTTCTTTCTTAGCTCATATTGGGCAAAGAATATTTCATTCTCTTTAGCAAAGTTGAAGTTCAATTTCTGATGGGAAACTGTCACATCTGAATCCAAATTCTCCTATCATGGAGAAGTCAAAATAAAACCAGTACCTATTTTATATATTAGTCACTAAAACTCCTTAGTAAAGCTAGCACTACTAACTCTGAATGTCCTAAAAGCCCAAGAGCCCCAGTTCATTCAAGTGAATGTCTTAGAACCTGAATTGGAATATCTTTTATTGCCAGGTCTGTACTTCTCAAAATGCTCTCCAGTTTAGCCAAAGACCAACTATGCCTTGAGAAGTGCAGGTTACAGATAAATCATTAGCTCTATTTTTCTTGAGTACTCATTCCTTCAGCCCTTCTTCATATAGATATCAAGATCACAATAGGATTTCTGGTGGTCAAATAACATCCTGTTGAAGCTGATTATGCTTTAGAGTTGATCTTTAAAAAAATTGGAAGCTAGGGAGAGAGATGAGAACTATTGAAGCCCCATGTTTCCTAACCAGAGAGCTATAGCCCACCTCTTCTCTCCACTAATTCTCTCAGCTAATAACCTCCTAATTTCCCATGTATTCAATTCCTTTCTCTTTGAAGCTCACCAAACCATCTCTGGGTCTGCTCCAGTATTTCCCCTGAATTCACTTGTTCAACTGGATGTCTAAATATACCCTGAATGCATTTTCCTACCTAAAATCATATAATCAACACTACTTATTACTTCTACAATTAAAAGGTTGATGATTTTATTGTGGTCTTTGGTGCCTACTAAGGAATTCTCTCTGCCATCCTTTCATTGTCTTTGTTTGAAGGAATTATTCCATATGGTTGTGACTTATCACCTTAACTCCAATCTGAAACTTGTATGATTCTGTCACTTCATTCTCAAGAAATGCATATTAAAAGACAGAATTTCACAGCCTGCCAAAAAAAAAAGTCAGAAAGCCAGGAAGACAAATATGCTAGAAATAAGACAGTGCACTTGGGAAATTGTTGCCATAAAGGCAGATTAAGGCATCAATCACATTAACTATATGAACTTTGGAAACACTATAATAAACAACATTGTGGCAGAGATTCCTCAGAGAAACGTCAGATAGAGAGAAAATACCCTTAATAAGCTAAAGTAATCATTCTCATGGAACAAAAAAAAAATTGAAAAAAAAAGTGATTTGCCTTTACAATTTCATTAATGTGAATTAATGCATTTCTGAAATGGATCTGCCATTCTTTCTGCTGGATTTGTATAAAAGGCTCCATACAGATGGTACTGTATACTCTTACAACTTCTCCTTGACATTAATTCAAATTTGTGAATCCTGATAAAATGAGATACTGTAGCATCAATTATAGGGGCCTGAGCTATAGCTATGGCTATGGATGTGGCTGCTTCCATGGCCTCGTTTATGGCTGTGGTGGATATGGCTTTGGAGGCTTAGATTATGGAGGCTATGGCTATGGATGCTGCTGACTGAAGGGACTGAAAAGCAGCAAGACTAGTCTTTCTGGGAAAGGATGCAGAATTTCACCTATAATTAGGGAGACCCCTCCCCCAACAACAGCTTATTCCCACAAGTTTGCTCCAGTCTTCTACACCTGGTTGAGATGTATTGTCACTATGTTCTAATAAACTTGTTTTACTGGCATAGCAAAACTGTTTTCACCTCTATTCTTTGACCTCCCAGTGCTTGGGTTTCAGCTTCATGTTGTGAAGAGATTTTCAATTATGACCTATATTGGAATTGTAATCTAATTCACCTTTTGCAATGAAAGAACACACCCCCAGATTATTTCTGTGTTGAATGTTCTACTTACATTTTAGGACTTCATAATGGTCAACCCTCATTTTACTGAAGATAAGGCATTTGTCCCTATAAACTATTTCTCTTCTCCTACTTTCTCCATGAACATGGACATGATTTTCATCTTCAAGGTTTCAAAAAGATTCACATGATCAGGGCCTCATGTTTATGGTTCATGACTTTTAGATCCAAGATGTCCCTAACAAATATCAAAATTTGATTTTGCCTATCCTGTCTCTCAATATTTTAATTTGAAATTTTATGACACAGTACAAATGAATGGCACAAAACAAAGAGTAGAAAAGGAAGTTTTACACCAAGTCCAAAAGTTTCCATGGCAACTTTCTCTTTGAGTGTTGTCATCTCCTCCAGCAACCTGAACTGACTCACATCATTGCTCTAGAGCTGAAGCCTATCTGAGAAAGTAGACTATTTTCTACATAGATATCCTATAAATCATTCAAACAACTGAACTCTCTAATCAATTCAATTTCCAGGGAAAAAGACAGACTGTTTGCTTGTCTGTTCCACAATAGTTTTGGGGGCCTTTGTATATTTTCAGCTTCTTAAACCAACGTGACCTTTTTAATCCTGTTCCTCTGAGGGATAGTAGCACTCTACTTGGCACATAATAGGTTCCAGATTAACTATGACCTCCATTTTTTGAGGATTAGTTCCTTAAACCCCTTCTTCATATAGTCTCAAGGTCATAATGGGATTTTGGGTTGTCATGTAATATCCTATTGGGTTTGTTTATATTTTAGAGTATAGTTCTGAAAGATTTGTAAGCTTAGAAGAGAGATGAAACACCTATTGTGGCCCTAACTGTCTTGAGCTCATTTTGTTCCTGGTCAATTGAAGTCTTTCTAAAAATTTTCACAGTCACAAAACCTAAAACCTGTCTCCTCTTCTCTTTACCACACTCTCAGTTGGTGACTTCCTCATCTACCATAGGTTTACTTCCCTTCTTTTTGACACTCACTACTGCCATCTCCAAAAACAGTATAGAATCTCTCCTGAACTCATATGTCTGACTGGTGCCTAAGTATGCCCTGAATGCAGGATTCTAAGGAATCAAAAGGTCAGACCCAACTTTCACACATTCCCTCCTACAACTGGCATTTCCCTTTCTGTCATGTCTGACTCTTCTTGATGCCATTTGGGATTTTTTTCTTGCAAAGCGCTACAGTGGTTTGGCATTTCCTCTGCAATCATACATTACACTCCCCACCTTAGATTAAACCCTGATCATATATTTTGACTATTTATCAATTGGAGAATGTCTTATATTCTTATAAAGTTGACTCCATTCTCCATATATCTGAGAAATGAAATCTTTAGCAGAGATATTTATTGTAAAAAATTTTTTCTGCAGTTTTCTGCTTTCCTGATAATCTTGGCAACATTGGATTTGTTTGTGAAAAAACTTTTTAATTTCATGTAATCAAAATTATTCCTTTTATATCTATAAATCTAACAAGTAAACTATTCATGCTCCCCTAATTTGCTTCTGATATAATACTTTATGTATAAATCAGGTACTCATTTGGTCTTATCTTGGTATGTGGTTTGAGGTAATTAATATACCTAGTTTCTAATTTTTTATCCATTTTTCTCCAAATAATAAGTTATTGTTCTTAAAACCTAAATCTTTGGGTTACTTAATCTATTCAGCTTAAGAGTTATAATTATAATTATAACATTTTCTCAAGAGGGAATGTGACCAGGGCTCCACTCCTGCTAGTACTCCTTCTCACTTTAGGATTGTAACCCATAACTGCTTATAGTTGTTATGCAACAGAGTCCTGTTCCCACAAAGGGTTCCCTGTAATCTTGTTCTGACCAGTTGTCTGATACTCTTACCATCTGTGTGCTGAGAGCTTCCCTGATATCATCCCCTATTCCATTTCCCCCAAGGTCTTCTGCTGATTTAACAGGAAAATTATATGCTTCACATGGTCAGCACTGGATTGTACTCCACTTACATCTATGTGTGACAGACCTTTCCTGCCTCCCCTATAGTTATCTTAGACTGGAAAAGAATTTCACTTCATCCTGTTGTGTAGATTTTCCTCAACAGAATGGTTAGATGGACAATAGTCATGAATGTGCCTGAAGCACACATTATGCAGTGCAAAGAGCTTGGACAGATATCTAAGATGCCAAAGTAGTCCATTGCATCCCAGACCATCACCAGTCACCTTGCTTTTTCTCTTGCCATTGGACTTTGATGTCTATGGAAGAGAGAGTGAAGTTGATTTGTGTAAGTCTGTGTCACTAAAATCCAATTCATGTATAAGTCAAAACCACCCAATATTATCATTGGTCCTCTTTTAAAAAGGACAAGCAACTATAGCCAATTTCCAACCTATTTCCATTGTCTCTACTTCTTTTCAGAACACAAATCATCAAGCCAAGAACTTAGTTTCAAAGCCTCAAAGACCATGGCTCCTAACTATCATGGCATCTATCTGTTTGGTTGGTAACATTTGCCTTTTCTACTTTCAAATATCTCTAGCGCAAATATCAAACACTGCTCCCAATTCACAGAGTTTCACATTAGCTTCCCTGCCTCAATTTTATTTCTACTCAGATCCCTTCTCCACTAAGCTGATCAAGACATTTTCCGAAAACATTTTTCTGACTCCTTATCTCTTCTCACCTATAAAGTCTCAGCAGGGCAGCAATTATCTTGTAACCTTCAGTTGCTTCCTTTACCTTTTTTCATGAGTGGGCCATTTCTATTTTTTTTTTTTAGGTTTCACACACTTTAATGTACTCATCATGGTCCTCTCCATGCTGACTTACCTGCTTTATCTACAATACATTTTATGGGTTTTTTTGTTTGTTTGTTTCTGTTTGATTTTGCACCTGTTGGCTGTCCAGCCTGCCCAGAAGCCTCCCCTTTTCCCACCCCTTCCATGTGACTTTCCCTGGTCCATTAGAATCTCACCTTTAAACCTACCTGTTATATTTCCCCTATTGGCTTGTACCTTTGCCTCTGAGATATTCTTCCTCTAATTCTATGTTTGTCACAGGTACCTTGCTGTTTTCATATTCTCAATGTTTAGCACAGTACAAACACTGAAGAATTGATTTGTACATAGATTGATTTTGGAATAGTTGATTGAGCTATTCCATAAAGTTGTGCCCCAACATTATGGAATTGGGGCACAACTCCAAGCTGAAATTAGAATTACTTGAGGTTCAAGAAGAACTTATTAAAAGATACAGAATTTTGTAACCTGTCTCAAAAATCAGAAGGTTATGGGGACAGATATATGGCACAGTGGATAGAGCACCACCCCTGAAGTCAGGAGGACATGAGTTCAAATGTGATCACAGACAGTTTACACTTCCTAGCTGTGTGACTCTGGGCAAGTCACTTATCCTCCAATTGCCTCAGGAAAAAAAAAAAGAAATCAGACTGGCAAATCTAATGGAAGGAGGACAATGCCATCTAGGGAAATTTAATGAAACCTGATTTGGGCATCAATCATATTAACCTAATGGGCTTTGATAATACCATAATCATTTCTTATTAAAAGAATGAGATCCTGGCAGAACCTTCTCAGAGAAACAACAAATTGGGAGAAAATACTTTTAATAAGCTACAGTAGTAGTTTTCATGAAACAAAAAATGAAAAGAATGTGATATTACCCTTATAATTTCATTAATGTGAGTTACGCAATTCTGCAATGGACCTGCCACACCTTCTGCTGGATGTGTATAAAAGTCTCCATGCAGGTGGTGCTATACACATTCACAACTTCTCATTGACATCAAACCAAATCTGTAAAACCTGAAACCATGAGCTACTACGGCAGCTACTATGGGGGCCTTGGCTATGGCTATGGCTCTGGTTATGGCTGTGGATGTGGCAGCTACCGGGGCCTAGGCTATGGCTATGGAGGCTGTGGCTGTGGAAGCCTGGGCTATGGTAGCTATGGCTATGGAGGCCTGGGCTATGGTGGCTATGGCTATGGCTGCTACCGCCCATCTTGCTGTGGAAGATATTCTTCCTATGGCTTCTATTGAAAAACTATTTGCTTCTGAGTTGTCATGGAATCCTTGGGTTTGGAGATATTTCCATAGCATGTAAAATACATCATTGTGTCTTCTTCTACTGCCTGGTGTCATAGGAAAACTACTGTAAAAAGAATTTGGAATTCCTCTGAAGCACTCAAAGCATTGAAGTGGCAGAGACTGAAAAGCAGCAGGACCCATCCTTCTGGGAAATGGTGCAGAATTTCACCCGTCATGAGGGAGACTCCTCCAATGACAGCTCATTTTCAACAATTTGTTCAGCTTTAATACACCATTGCTAATAAACTTATTTCACTGCTTTAGCAAAACTGTTTTTACATCTCCTTCTTGACCTCCCTGTACTTTGTTTTCAGCCTCACATTATGAAAATTTTTCAATTTTGACCTATGCTTATATATCATTGCAGAAGATTTATTCTCTAATTCATCTTTTATAATTAAGAGATACTACTCCATATTTTATTGAAAAAAATCTATAGATTGTTTTCTTGTTAAATGTTTTCCTAAAATTTTATTTCTTCCATCACTTCTCCATGCTTGTGGCAGATGTCCTGATACTTTCATGTTCTCATTGGCCTTGGAACCTTATCCCCAAGGACAGCTAGTACAATACAAACACTGGGAATGTAGTTTGTTCTGGTGCTTTTGGAATGATTGATTAATTGATCTATTCTATACAGTTGTACTCCACCATCATTTTAATTTCAATCTGAAATGTGCATGAATTGTTTGATCATTATAATGTCATGAAACACTTATTAAAAGAGACAGGATTCCACAGCCTGTCTAAATAACCAGAAGGCCCAACTAACAAATGTAATAGAAGAAGGAGAATGACATCTGGAAAAAAACTGCAGAGGAAGTCTGGACAAGGCAAGGAATTTTGGTAACACTATAATCATTTTTCACTACAAGAATAAGATCTTGGCAGAGCCCTCTCAGAAAAAAAGCAAAAAAAAAAAAAAAAAACCTTTAATGAGCTGCAGGAATTGTTCTCAGAAAACAATGATAACATGATTTTGTCCTAATAATTTAGTTAATGAGAATTATGCAATTCAGAAATGGGTCTGTCATATCTCCTGCTAGAAGTGCATAAAAGTCCCAGGGGAGATAATGCTATACACACTCACTCAACCTATCTTTGACATTCCTCCAAATTAGTGAATCCTGAAACAATGAGCTACTATGGAAGCCTGGGCTATGGCTATGTCACTGGTTATGACTGTGGATGTGGCAGCTTCCTGGCCTAGGTTATGGCTATGGTGGCTATAGCTATGGAGACCTGGGCTATGGTGGCTATGGCTGTGGCTGTTGCCACCCATTTTGCTGTAGAACATATTATTCTTCTGGCTTCTACTGAAAAAACTCTTGCTCCTGGACTGTCATGGAATCCCTATCTCTCTGTGTTTGGGGCCAATTCCACAATATTATAAGGACATCACATTCCATCTGCCTCTAAAATGGAATGGGATGGCATGGGAAAGCTACCACAAAAGGGTCTTGCAATCTTTGGAGCACTCAGGTCAGAGAAGTAATAGGGACCCTTTCTTTTGGGAAATAATGTAGAATCTCACCTGTCATGAGAGAGTCTCCCCCAATGACAGCTCATTTCCAGCAAGTTTGTTCAACTTTGACATACCATAGCTGAAGTGTCTGTTACAACTTTATAATAAACTTGTTTCTTTAACTTAGCAAAGTTTTTCACCTCTCCTCCTTAAAGTCCCTATACTTGAGTTTCATTCTCATATAATGAAGACATTACTGTGTGTATATATATATATATATGTACATATATATATATATATATATATATATATATATATATATATACATAATTTCTTTATTAAATGTCTTTCTGAAATTTAATTATTTTTATTGTTGTTCAGTTGTTTTAGTTAAGTCCTACAATTTGTGACATTATTTGGAGTTTCCTTGGAAAGATACTGGAGTAGTTTGCCATTTTCTTTTCTATATCATTTTACAGATGAGGAGTGGAGGTAAATAGGGTCAAGTGACTTAAGGTCACATAGACTAGTTCTGAAGCCAGATTTGAACTCAGAAACATGAAGTTTCCTGGCTCTGGGCCCAGCACTCTAGCCATTGTCCTACTTAGCTGCCCTCCAAAGTTTGAATTCTGTAATAATTAAACACTAGTACTTTAGTCCAGGTCCTATTTTACTAAAGTTATGGAATTCATCCCTGTAAATTGTGGCCCTTGTCCTTTATACTGAACACACATGGACTAGGATTTTGTTTTCAGGGTTTCTCAAAGATTCACATTGGTTCATCATCTCCAGATCAAAGTATCTCTGATGATGGTCAGAATCTAACTTAGTAGCCTATCCCTTCTGTAGTTTTCTTCAGTTATCATCAACCAATGTGAAATTTTGAAGCAAGGCAAAAGTGAATGGCATACCACTAAATTACACAAGAGAGTCATTTATCAAGTCTGAAGATTGTCATGGAACCTTAACCTTCATGTGGGTCCCCTCTTCTCCAGTGACCCTCATACCCTATCCACCACACAACACTGCCCTTGAGCTGAGGTCCACTTTTCCATCGCCAAAGTAGATTCATTGCTGAAAGAGTAACCTGCAAATCATCCAAACACCTAAAATCTGTAATCAGCTCAAATTCCCAGAGAAAGAAAGCACACATTGTGTCAAGGTCTTTGGAATCCTCAGCTCTAATGGGATAATGTAATTCCTGGTATTAAGTCCCTCACATCATAAAAAAGGCAGCTTACTATTTTACCTATCACATGGTAGAAGCTAATTAAATGTTTGTTAATTAAACTTGCTTCCCAGACCATGAAGGAAACATTACAATTGCTACTATGAATAGATCTTATTCCTTATTCTATGTATTGGCTTAGAATAAATTGTTCTTTACTATAAATCACTCCTAGGTATTATTCTATATTCATAAGAAGCATGTATGTTTCTATGAATTCAGTAACTTTTTTCTCAGACTAACTTCTTTCCTCTAAAAAAACATATTTCCAAATAATTCATCAATCCTTTGCCAGGAGACATCCCATGAAGGTAATTTCAGTTCAGTCCTTCAGGAAGAATATCATTTCTCTGTTTGACAGCTCTGAGGGAAACGAGTATTTTAATCTCTTTAGTAAAATTGAAAATCAATTTATAGGAGTAAAAGATCACCTCTAGATCCAATTTCTCCAATTAGGGAATAAATGAAATGCATCTAATACATATACTACATAGTGACCATTAAAATAAATTTAAGAGAATTGGAAGTATCACCTGAGTGTCCTCTGAGGTCAAGAGTCCCAGTTTCTTCAAGTGACTCTCAAAACTCTGAGTTGAACACTTTTCTGTCAACTGGTCTGGTCTCTTCTGGATGCCTGAGAGCTTGGCCAAAGACCAACCCTGCACTGATCAGTGTAGATTGCAGATGGGTCATCACCTCCATTTTCCTGAATTCTAATCCCCTATGCTCCTCTTCATGAAATCTCAAGATCACATTGAGATGTCTGGATGCCGTATGACCTCCTAATGGGCTTCCTTATTCTTTACAGTACATTGTGAAAGATTTAGAAGCTGGAAGGGAGATATGACTTATTTCTGCCCAAATCACTTTGACAGGGAACAGTTAAGCAGGAAGAACAGTATGAAGTACACCTGGGATCTCCAGAAGTGTCAAAAGTCAAAAGTGAAGTCAGAAAGAAGGAAAATTCAGAATAGGTTGTTAGAGAGAATTTTTTTTAATATTAGGGTCAGGAACCAGGTATCCAGGGCTTTTAAAGACAATGAAAAGAGAGCAGATAATATAAGTAGGTTCTGCTCTCTTTTCATTGCCTTTGAAAGCCCTGGATACCAACTATACTTCATACTATTCTTCTTGCTCAATTGTTCTTTCTTGCTCATTCTAATTAGCTTAGTGTCATATTATTTTATTCACATTTATTCTGGCTGAACCTCAAGATTGTGCCTTTTTTTCTTTCCTTACCAATATCTTTCTTCCATTCACTGTGCAGCATCAGCCTTGAATCTCTCCTGAGCTCATCATGTATCATGTGCTGTCAATGTACACAATCTTAAGTTGATAATTCCCTATTAAGTTGATATCCCCAAATCTAAAACATAGCTCCTCATCCTACTTATTCAAAAGCATTATACCATTTCTCTACCTTTACTACTTTAATAACATTTTTTTGCTGCCAGGAACTCAGGATCAAACTTTCAGAGACATTCTTAAAACTTCTCTGTCATTTCACCTATCCAACCAGTTGGCAAAATTTGTCCTTGTACTTGAACCACATCCCTGGAATAGTTATCCTTCTTTAACCTCATACATTCACCATCTTAGATCAGAGCCTCGCAGTATTTTTCTGAAGAAGCTTTGTGATTAACCTTCCTATATCAGTCCACTTCCCAGAATAATCTGCCCTCCACTCAGGCATCCAAGGGATTTTCTTAAAACATTCATCTTACTCCTCACCTCCTTCAGCATTCAAAACTCCTGAGCCTCACACATATTCTCTGGTAAATTCTTGTTACTTCCTGTTCTGTCGTGGTACAAATTGATACTATTGTCTGATATTTCACCCTCTTCCTAAGCTGGTCTCGTTCCTTTACAATTTGGTAAGCTTAAGTGATTTCCCACAAGTAATAAACTTCTCGTTGTCTTTATATTGCTATCCAATCTTCTCAACCTTCTATCTTCCTTCCCCTCTGACTTTCCTTCTTCCTTTGAGTCTCAATTTTCACATAGATGATCTTCTCCCACCAACTCTCCATGTTTGTGACAATTCCCACTGACCTTGGGATTTTAGAGCTACCCAGGAGCATCCCCTATACTGAACACAATTGTTGGAACATTGCAAACAGTAGAGAAATGTTGGGGTACTTTTAGAATAATAGTTTTATTAACCTATTCCATAAATTGGTACTTAACCACCATCTCAAGTCCAATGTGAAACATGCATGACTAATTTGGTCTCAAATAGCGCTGATTAAGAGACAGCATTCAATCACCTACCTAAGGAATCAAGTCTACATGACAATCAGGCCTTCATAATGGAAAGACAGTGTCACCCAAGAGATAAATGTCATTAAGCCTGGGTAGGGCACCAGTAATATAAAATATATAGGCTTTGACAACATTATAATCATTTCCCATTATAGAAACAGTTCATAGCATAATCTTCTCAGAGAAATAGCAAATGGAGAGAAAACACCCTTAATGGATTGGATGATTTGTTCTTAAGAAACAAAACATGAGAAAAAGGTTGTTTCCTTGACAGGAAACATTATTTTTAATTGGAAATATGCATTTATGCTGAGAATCTACCACATCTCTTGCTGGTAATGTCCAAAAGTCCTGTGCAGATTTTGCTATATACATTCACACAACCTATCCTTGACATCCATCCAACTAAGTTAATACTGACACAATGAGCTACTATGTTAAGTATTACTGGGATCTGGGTTAAGACTCTGGCTCTGATTGTACATGTGGCAACTTCCCTGGCCTGAGTTATACGACTATGGCTATGAAAGTCTAAGCCTTCGTGGCTATGGTTATAGGCACTGTTGCCCATCTTGCTGTGCAAGATTTTAGCCCTCTGGATTCTACTAAAATATTGTTCCATGGCTATCCTTGTTCCCTTTTGCCCCAACTATGCTTTGGGCTAATTTCATGAGTTTGTAAAAAATGTCAAATTTCCTCAGTCTATATGGCTGAGTGGAATACTCATAGTTCATTACTTCTCAGAATGTGGATCAGACCATCACTTACTTGTCTGCTTGGTTTTCAACATTTTGTAATCTCCCACCAATTTGCAATTATAGAGCACTACAGATAGATAGATAGATAGATAGATAGATAGATAGATAGATAGATAGATATTGATATAGATATATTGCATATACTGCATATAATATGCAGTGAATATTATAGAGCATTGTAAATAGCACATCACTGAGACTATAAAAAAAAGAATCATAAACTAAGCCATAAGGTTATGATGACACTATGCCCTTCTGATAGGTCCTGCCTCCTCCAGCCAGCTGTGCTGTGACCACTTCACTACACTGCCTTTGAGTTGATGTCCTTTCAATGGCAAAGGAAAAAGAATAATTTTAAAAGAACATTTCTAAAACTCCTTAAAAACCTGGACTCAGTAATCAACTAAGCAGACTAATTCCAGGCAAAGAGAAGATGAACTTTACTGCTTCACAACTGACTTTGAACATTTGGCCCCCCCAAATCGTGTCCTTCAGATAGATTCTTTGGAAGAAATCTTAAGTTTAGTACTCTATGTGGCACATAATAAGCATCTTTATCAATAAATGTTTATTGATTGAAATGTTAATTGATTGAACTAGTGTTTCAGGACGTGGAAGAAACACTACAAGTACTGCTACTGTAATTTATCTTAAAATTGTGTGTGTGAATTTGTGTGTGTATGTGATTCCAATCCCTTATTCTCCATTCAAAAAAGCATATATGTTTCTGTGGATCTAATGACTTTTCAAGGGAAATGCCTTCAATAAGCTCACTCCATTGAATCCTCCCAAAACATATCTCCAAATGAATCATCAATCTTTTTGCCAGGAGACATCTAATGAAAGTTATTTCAGTGAAAAACTAACTCTTCTAGGAAATGATGTTTTCTCTCTTTGACATTTCTCAGTGGGAAAAGGATAATATATTCTCTGTAGCAAAGTGGAAAATCATTTTGTGAGAGGAAAGACCACTTACCAATTCTAGTTCTCCTATATGGAAACAATATATGTAGTAGTTGTACTTCATGGTAGCCATTTAAAAAAAAACTTTAAGAGAGCTGACAGAATCTCCTGACTATCTTTTAAGCTTAGGAGACTCAGTAGCCTATAAAGAAGTATCATAAGCTGTTATAAGCAAATGGTCCGTAATCCTCTAGATGCTCTATACCTAATAGTATAAATAGTACAGGTTATAGCTGGATCTTCACCTCTGTATTCCCAAAATCTGGTTTCTGATTCTCCTTTTATTCAATCTCAAGGTCACAGTAGAATGTCTGGCTGACATATGACAATTTGTTGAAAATAATTATCCTTTAAAACGAAATTTAGAGAGATTTAGTTACAGGAAGGGAGGAGTGATGTCCTTCGCTTGTCCCAATCACTTTGACTTCATTTTTTTCACAATTAGTTCAAGTCTTTCTGAGATGCCTCACAACCAGAGAACTACATCCTACTTCTTTCCTCTCTACTACACTCAATATCATTTAGTAATATCCTCATCTGACATGGGCTCAGTTGCTTTCTCTCTGATCTTTAAACTATCACTACTCCTTCCCTGAACTCCTTTTGCTGGCTTTGAAAATCTGGTTATTGACTCTTAACATTCAAGAAAAACTATCTCCCGAGTGCCCAATGATGTCCTCATGGCCAAAATTAATAGCTTCATCTGAATTTTCCTTCTTACTCTCCCACTGGATCTTAAAAATTCTGTTTAATTGCTACTCCTAAGTAGATCTGACACTACATTTTTAACCAAATTTTTCATTTCCAGTGGTTTTTTAAACTTTTTTATTGTGTGGTGAAAGAGTAGCTATTTCTAAGCTCTCAGGGCTTCGGGGTACTTCTCTGTGTATGTGTTTCTCGCATTATCTCTGTCTACCTGTCTCTCTGTCTCTGTCTCTGATTCTGTGTGTGTCTCTGTTTCTCTCTCTTTATCACTCTGTGTGTGTGTGTGTGTGTCTGTGTGTGTGTGTGTGTGTATTTCTCTGTCTCTATTTCTGTCTCTGTCTTGTGTCTCTGTGTTTCTCTCTCTCTTTTTCTCACTATGTATAAGTCTTTTTTTTTTTTTTTGCTTCTGTTTGTCTCTCTCTGTGTTTCTTGTCTTCTCCCCTCCCATTCAATGATACATCTTCAAATATTGCCAGAATTCTCTCTTGAATTTTATTCCCACACCATGAACTATCTGATTAAGCAATTTCAATTTGATGGCTCTTACATATTTCAAAACCTTCAATTCTACAATAAATCTCCTCATTTTGCTCCTTCAAAGAAACTTACATATCTAAAATTTCTCTACAGTTTTCAAGAGAACTGCGATTAATTTATGCAATCAATCAGATTCTGAGACTTGGGGAAGGCCTTAACTTCTCATTATTATCATCCAATCAGTTGGCAAAACTAATTCTTTATACCTTCCCAGCATCTCTGGAATTCAATTATTTCTTTCTAATGGTCTTCACTTTAGATCACTCTTCTCCACAAGATCCTTGTATTAATCTTCCTGGCTCAGTCTTCTCAACCAGATCCATTGTCTGATCACCTGATCTCTAATCACACAAAATTCCACATCATTGCACCAATAATCTTGTAAACTATAATTGCTTCTTATTTTGTACTGTCTGGGATTTCACCTGCTTCATCAGCTCTTTATTACCTTTCCATTGTCAATACACTTGATTCTCCCTGCCTACCATTCCAAGAATCCCTTACTCTTTCTTCCTGCCACATGTGACTTTCCCTAGTTCAAGAGAGTTTCTTCAGATCTAATCCCATCTGTAGCATATGTCCTATTCCCACTGACCAAGTGCCTTGTGCCTTTGTCTCTGAGATCTCCCATCAGCTGTCCATTTTGGGGGCAGGTGTTTTCATGTTTTCAGTCCTTCACCTTTATTCATACATTCATACATGAGGAGAGGGAATCTGTTGGCCTTTCTTTGTACCCCAGACCTAAATACGATGGACATAGAATGTAAACATTGGAGAGGGGGTTTGTGTTTTATTGCTTTTGGAAGGGTTGTTTGATTCTCTAATTGCATACAATTTTTTCCTCCACAGTTATCTAAACTCCAATCTAAAACTTCTTGTGACTACCTATTCAAATAGCATAGATCAAAAGAAACAGAATTCAAAAGCATACTTAACTAATCAGAAGGCCAGGCCATCAAGCTGCAAAATAAGGACAATGTTCTTTCGAGGAGTCTGCCATACAAACTGAATAAATCACTATATCACATTAATCATGTTTGCTTTGTAGCATTATAATTATTTCTCAGGACAGGAATTCAAACTATGTTGGAGTCTTCATGGAGAAAAAGCAAATCAAGAAAAAAAACATCCTAATTGAGCTGGAGAAATTCTTCTCAGGAAACAATGACAAGAATGTGATTTTGACCTTGCAAGTTCATTAAAGGGAATGATGCAGGGCTAGAATGAAGCTGCCACACCTCCTGGAGGAAGGTATAAAAGTCCCCCTAAAATGGTCCCCTGCACACTCACCTAAAGCAAACCCTGACATCCTTCCAAGTCTGTGAAACTTGAAACCATGAGCTACTACGGAGGCTACTATGGAGGCCTGGGCTATGGCTATGGCTCTGGTTATGGCTGTGGATGTGGCAGCTACCGGGGCCTAGGCTATGGCTTTGGAGGCTGTGGCTGTGGAAGCCTGGGCTATGGTGGCTATGGCTATGGAGGCCTGGGCTATGGTAGCTATGGCTATGGCTGCTGCCGCCCATCTTGCTGTGGAAGATATTCTTCCTATGGCTTCTACTGAAAGACTATCTGCTCCTGCAGGATCATAGAATCCTTGTCCAAGCCAGCTTAAGGAAAACTCCATGACTTTTGAAGAACTGATATTCTGTCTACATCTGGGTGACGTAGGAGAGCATCTTGTAATCCTTATGGATCACTCAGGGGAGTGAAGTGGCAGGGACTGAGATGCAGCCAGACCCACCCTTCTGGAATTGAAGAAGAATCTCAGCATTTCATGATGGAGACTCCTCCAATTGCAACTCAGTTCCAGCAAGTGTGCTCAGCTCTGATATACCATGGCTGATGAATCTGTTGTGATTTTCTAATAAAGTTGTTTCACTGACTTAGCAAAACTGTTTTCATCTCTTTTCATTAACCCTTTTCTACATGGGTTTCAGTCTTACATGGGAAGAGATTTCAATCTTGACTTAATTTTGTGTGTTATTGCAAAATATTTGGTATCCAATTCATCTGTTACAATGAAGGAATATCCAGATTTTTTCTCAAATTTCCCTTCTATAGTTTGTCAATTTTAGTATTTCATAATATCCAGGCCTTTACTGATGGCTTGGCATGTAATTTTTTAAGCCACAACCCTTCTCCCAATTCTGTGTGCATATTGACAGGGTATTTGTCCAGGTTGAACATGATTATTGTCCAAGACATGAACATGTTCACTGTCTCATGCTCACAGTCTATCATTTCCATATACAAAAGATCCCCATTGACTGTCAAGATGTGGACTGACCAGATGACCTCTCATTGTTTCCCACTACTTTCTTAACTCACCAATTGGACAAGTGAATACCACACCACAAAAATCTTCAGAAGAAAGACATAAACTAAGTCTGAAGATTGTCATACCTTCTGATGAGCTCCATCTCCTCAACTATACAGCCAGTCCTGTTCACAACATTTGAAGGGCCTAACAAAGGCCCTCCAGTCCATGAGGGAAGTGGACCAATTTTTAAAGAATGTTTCTTAAAGCCCTCAAACACCTGAACTCAGACATCCAGGAAAAGAAAGTATCTGATTTATTGCTCCACAACTACACTTTGCATTGTCATCACATTCATGTCTTGCAGATGGGTCCTTGGCCAGAAAGTGATAGCTTGGTACTCTAGAGGCCAAATAGGAGGAGCTTAATAAATTTTTATCTGTTGAAATGTTTATTGATTGAATTAATGTTTTATGCATGGGAGGAAACAATACAAGGGCTGCAACCAATGGATTTTCATGTCTCCTGCAGTTTATTGTCAAATAAATGTGTATTAACGTATATATCATATTTAGCCCTTTTTCTCTTTTCTACAAAAAGCATGTATGCTCCTAAAGATGACTGGATTTTTCAACAGAAATGCTCTCAGGTGGTTCACTCCCTTCAATTCTTCCCAAAACATATCTCACATGAGTCATCATTCCTTTTTCTAGTGACATCCTATAAAATTCTGTTCATTGAAAACTAATGTCTCAGGCACTTTTTGACAGCTTTCCAAAAAAAAAGAATTTCATTCATTAATTCATCAAGGATGAAAATTAGTTTTAAGAGGTAAAAGATCATTTCTAGAGCCAAGTTCTCCAAATTAGGAACAAATGAAAAGTATGTAATACCTCTCTTTCACAATGATCACTTAAAAAAAAAAAAAAAAGCCTTAAAAGAGCTGGCACAGTGAATAGAACACTACTAGCCCTAACGTCAGCAGGATTTGAGTTCAAATCTAACCTCAGACACTTCACACTTACTGTGTGACCTTAGGAAAGTTACTTAACCCAATCGCCTTGGCCAAAAAAAAAAAAAAAAAAAAAGTTCTAGATATTTGATTTTTAAAACTAATATCCAAGAGAAATTGCTCTCTCTAAAGTATCCAGTGGTTTCTTCATGGCCAGTTTCTTCTGAGTCTTCCTATTTGGTTTCCTTTTGTCTCTTTAAAACTAGCTAATTGATATTCTTGAATATATTTGACATTTCTCATCTTACTTGATTATTTATTTCTAGTAGTATATGCCTATAGGATCAATCTAAGTTTCTCTCTCTTTTTTTTTTTTTTCTCTTCACTAAGTCCGCAATCTGCCTCTCCTTCTTCCACTCTCCCTGTACCTGTCTTTGCCCCTATGGCTTTTCCTCTCTCTCTCCCCTCCCTTTCTACCTTCCATATGTCTCTGGAATCCAAACACTTCTTATTTTTTAATTTTTTTTTAATTTTATTTAAACTTTTGATTTCCAAATTCTATCCTTTCTTTCTCCCCTAAAACCTTCTTGGGATAGGAAGCAAGCAATCAAATATGAATTATGCATAAGCAATTATGTAAAATATTTCCATATAAGCCAGTTTGTATATGAAGACATGATTAAAAGAAAAAAATGAAAAAAGTTTTAAAAATAGCCGGCTTTGGTCCATATTCAAACAATATCACTTCTTTTTGCTTCATCATTTTGGGATTGTATTGGATTATTGTTTTGCTGAAAATAACTAAGAAATTCACAATTCTTCATCAAGCAATATTGTTCACTATGCATCAGTTCACATATGCTATGGTCATTTCTTTTTTCTGTTTTTTTCCTATCCCATGCTTTTTTCCCTTTTGTTCTGATTTTTCTCTCCTAACATGATTCATAAAGCAATGTACATTAAAATAAATAAATATTTAAATGGGCTCTTTCCCCCTTTTTTAATATTGATCCCCCTTTTTAGTAGTGTTATTATTGGATCACAGGTCATGCAAAATTTTATAGCACTTTGGGCATAATTCCAAATTGCTCTCCAAAATCAATGAATCAATTGACAACTCCTTGAAGAGGGTATTAATGCCTCACTTTTCCCACATGTCCTTCAACATCCAATAATTTCCATTTGTGTCATACTAGCCAAAGTGATATGTATGATGTGGCACTGCAGAATTATTTTAATTTGCATTGTTTTTCAAATCAATACCAAGCACTTCTTTCTAAAGGTGGATGTCTTTACAGAATTGCTCATAACTATTAAGGTGGATTGTGTTTTAGTGCTCTTAAAATGATTGCTTAATTCATTAATTTCATACATTTTTTTCTAACAATCAATCTGAATATCTATCCAAAACTTGCTGCCACTTCATTCTCAAACAAATCTGATCAAAAGAAGCAGAACTCAAAAGCATGGCTAAAGAATCAGAAGGGCAGGCCATTAAGCTATGAAATAAGGTCAATGTCCTAGGAGAGGCTGCCTCTAAAACTGTTCATACCAGCAGCCATAATAACATAGGATTTACAATTATTTGTCAGGATAGGAATTCAATCCATGTTGGAGTCTTTGTAGAGAAAAAGCAAATCAAGAGAAAACATCTTAATTGAGCTGGAGAAATTCTTCTCAGGTAACAATGACAAGAATGTGATTTTGACCTTGCAAGTTCATTAAAGGGAATGATGCAGGTTTGGAATGAAGTTGCCACACCTCCTGCAGGAAGGTATAAAAGTCCCAGTGCACACGGACGGCTCTTACACATTCATACAAACTCAACTCTGAATCCTTCCAAATCTGTCAATCTTGACACCATGAGCTACTACGGAGGTTACTATGGAGGCCTGGGCTATGGCTATGGCTCTGGTTATGGCTGTGGATGTGGCAGCTACCGGGGCCTAGGCTATGGCTATGGAGGCTGTGGCTGTGGAAGCCTGGGCTATGGTGGCTATGGCTATGGAGGCCTGGGCTATGGTAGCTATGGCTATGGCTGCTGCCGCCCATCTTGCTGTGGAAGATATTCTTCCTATGGCTTCTACTGAAAGATTATCTGCTCCTGCAGGATCATGGAATCCTTGTCCAAGCCAGCTTGAGATAAACTCCATGACTTTTGAAGGACATGATATTCTATCTACAGCTGGGTGACATAGAAGAGCATCTTGGAATCCTTATGGACCACTCAGGGGAGTGAACTGGCAGGGACTGAGATGCAGCCAGACCCACCCTTCTGGAATTGAAGCAGAATCTCACTTTTCATGTGGGAAATCCCTCCAATAGCAACTCAGTTCCAGCAAGTGTGCTCAGCTCTGATATACCATGCCTGATGGATCTGTTGGGATTTTCTAATAAAGTTATTTCACTAACTTAACGAAACTGTTTCATTGACCACTTTTTACATGGGTTTCAGTCTTACATGGGAAGAGATTTCAAACTTGACTTAAGTTTGTGTCATTGAAAAATATTTGGTCTCCAATTCATCTTCTACATGGAAGGAATATCCAGATTTTTGTTTAAAAATATTTTTCTTTGTTGAATCCCTTTCTCAAATTTCTATAGTGTGTCAATTTTAGTACTTCATAATATGCAGGCCTTCACTGTACGGATGGCTTGGCATGTATTTTTTTTAAACTATAGCCCTTCTTCAAAGCTTGTGTGCATATTGACAGGGTTTTAGTCCAAGTTTTCTCAAAGATGAACATGATCATTGTCTCATGCTCATAGTCTCTCATTTCCATATACAAAAGGTCCCCATTGACTGTCAAGATGTGGATTGAGCAGATGACCTCTCATTGTTTCCCACTACTTTCTTATTACTCACCAATTGGAAATTCCCTGCATAACTGAATACCACATCACAAAATCTTCAGAAGAAAGCCATAAAGTCTGAAGATTGTGATATCTTCTGATGAGTTCCATCTCCTCAACTATACAATCAGTCTGGAATGGCCTAACAAAAGGCCCTTCAGTCCGTGGGGCTTCTTAAAGAATGTTTCTTAAAGCCCTCAAATACCTGAACTTCAGGGAAAGAGACTATCTTATTTAATGCTCCATAGCTAAATTTTGGACACTGGCCACCAAATCATGTCTCTCAGATGAGTTCTTGGTCAGAATGGGATAGCCTCTATGAGGCAAATAGGAGGAACTTAATAAATTCTTATCTGTTGAAATATTTATTGATTTAACTGGTGTTTTATGCAGTGCAGGAAACACTACAAGTGCAACAACCAATGGATATTCATGACTCCTGTAGGTTATTTCTAAGTACATATGTATCTATAGATATAGATCTCTCTCTCTCTCTCTCTCTCTCTCTCTCTCTCTCTCTCTCTCTCTCTCTCTCTCTCCACACACACACACACACACACACACACACACACACACACACACACACACACATATATATATATATATATATATATATACACCTCTAGCTTTTTTTTTTCCTCTTTTCTGTAAAAAGCATGAAAGCTTCTGGAGCTCAACTGACTTTTCCAACAGAAAGGTTTTTAGGAGATTCACTCCCTTCAATTTTTTTTCAAATCATATCTACAAATAATTCATCAGTCCTTTGCCTGATGACATCCTATAAAGTTTGTTCATTGGAAACTAATCTTTTCGCATTTTTGACAGCTTTCCAAGGAAAAAGAAATTTATTCACTCATTCATCAAAGATGAAAATCAGTTTTAAGAGATAAGAGAACATTTTTAGAGCCAAGTTTTCCAAATTAAGAACAAATGAAAAATATCTAATGCCCCTCCTTCACAATGACCATTAAAAATAAAACCTTTAAAGAGCTGGCACAGTAAATAGAACACTATCCCTGAAGTCAGCAAGATTTGTGTTCAAATCTAACTTCAGACACTTGACATTTACGGTGTGACCTTGGACAAGTCACTTAACCTATTGCCTAGCCAAAAAAAAAAAAAAAAAAAAGTCCTAGATATCTGATTTTTAAAAATAACATCCAAGAGAAATTGATCTCTCCAAAGTATCTAGTGGTTCCTTCATGGCCAAATTTAATAGTTTCTTCTGAGTCTTCATTTTTGGTTTCCTGTTGTCCCTTTAAAACTGGCTAATTGATATTCTTGCATATAATTTGACATTGCTCTTCTTACCTGATTATTTATTTCTAGTAGTATAAGTAGGACCTTTTATTGCCTTGTTATCTAATGCCCCTAAGATAAACCTAAGTTTCTCTCTCTTTTCTTTTCTCTCCACTAAGTTCTCAATATACCTCTCCTTCTTTCTCTCTCCCTTTCTCTGTCCCTGTCCCTCTCCTTTTTTTTCCCTGTCCTTGTCCCTGTCCCTTTCCCTCTCTCTCTCTCCCTCCCTTTCTGCCTTCCATATATCTCTGGAATCCAAACACTTCTTATTTTTTAATTTTTTAAAATATTTTAATTTCTTAATTTTATTTTATGTTATTTAAATTTTTCACTTCCAAAGCAATCAGATTATACATGAGCAATTAGATAAAATATTTCTATATAAGCCAGTTTGTAGATGAAGACTTAAATAAAAGAATAAAAGAAAAAATGAAAAAAAGTTTTAAAAATAGCCTGTTTTGGTCCATATTCATACTTCAGGATTGTTTTGGTAATTGTTTTGCTGAAAATAACTAAGAAATTCACAATTCTTAATCAAGCAATATTGTTGCTACTATAGAAAATGTTCTCTTCATTCTGTTCACTATGCATCACTTCATATATGTATAGATTTTCTGAAATCATCCTGCTTGTCAATCATTATAGTGCAATAATATTCCATTACAATAATATCATAGTTTGTTTATTCTTTACCCAAGTGATGGCAAAGCCTTAATTTCTCATTTTGGCCACCACAAAAGGAACTATTAAAAATATTTTCTTAAAAATGGGTTCTTTTATTTGGTTCTTACCAGTGATTCAGTGATTCAAAGTAATCCCAAAAGATTTTGGACACAAAATGCAATTTGCATAGAAAAAGAACTATGGAGATTGAATGTCAAAAAATACATTCTATGTTCATTTCTTTTCTCCCATGCGTTTTCCTTTTATTCTGATTTTTCTCTCCCAACATGAACCATAAAGCAATGTATATTAAAGTAAATATTTTAAATGGGTTCTTCCCCACCTTTCAATATTGATCCCCTTTTTAGTAGTGTTATTATTAGATCACACAGGTCATGCAAAATTTTATAACACTTTGGGCATAATCCCAAATTGCTTTCCAAAATCAATAAATCAGTTGACAACTCCCTAAAGAGTGTATTAATGTCTCAGTTTTCCCGCATGCCCTTCAACAGCAAACAATTTCTATTTTTGTCATTGTAGACAATCTGATATGTATGATGTGGCGCTACAGAAGTCTTTTAATTTGCATTTTTTTCAAATCAATACCAAACACTTCTTTCTACTCTTACAGTCCCCACATTATATGAGCCTTCACAGTTCCACTCTGAAAGACCTTCTGATTGGTCTCATTGTCTCATTTTTCTTTCTATCCAGTTCCATCCTCTGATCACTGATCAAGAGAGTTTATTAAAACACTCTTCTGAATCTTCTTCCATTTTAAAAACCCCAGATCCCAAATCAAAACACCAATACTCTTATAAATACCAATTATTTCCTGTTTTGTATTGGTTTTTAAATAGGTATTCTTTGTCTGGGATTTCACACTTTTCACCAGCTGAAACTATATTAGCTTCTCCTCTACCAGTATACTTTATTCTCTTCTCATAATTTATGATACTTTCTCATATAGCTTATCTGCTTTCACTCAAAAAACACACTTCATGTACCTTCTATTTGTTTTTACATTGCCTAACTGTCTGGTCAAGAATCTTCATCTCTCTCCTCCTGTCACCTCTGACTTTCCCAGATTCCAGAGAGTCTCTGGCACATGACTTTATCCCATTATTCAGGGACTTGGTTTTGTCTGTGAGATGTTCTCCTGTGAAATTTCTGTTTGTGACAACTGTCCTGCTGATTTCATGTTTTCACTGTCGTTCGAACTTTGGAGCTGCCTGAAAAATTCTGGCGACTTTTGTTTGTAGCCATTTGGAAACCTGAATACAAGGGCTGATAGGGAGCAAACATTGGGAAATGGATTGTGTTATAGTGCTCTTAAAATGATTGCTTAATTCATTAATTTCATACATTTTTTTCTAACAATCTGAACATCAATCCAAAACTTGCTGCCACTTCATTCTCAAACAAATCTGATCAAAAGAAGCACAACTCAAAAGCATGGCTAAAGAATCAGAAGGGCAGGCCATTAAGCTGTGAAATAAGGAGAGGCTGCTTCTAAAACTGTTTATACCAGCAGCCACATTAATAACATAGGCTTTACAATTATTTGTCAGGATAGGAATTCAATCCATGTTGGAGTCTTTGTAGAGAAAAAGCAAATCAAGAGAAAACATCCTAATTGAGCTGGAGAAATTCTTCTCAGGCAACAATGACAAGAATGTGATTTTGACCTTGCAAGTTCACTATAGGGAATGATGCAGGTTTGGAATGAAGTTGCCACACCTCCTGCAGGAAGGTATAAAAGTGCCAGTGCACACGGACGGCTCTTACACATTCATACAAACTCAACTCTGAATCCTTCCAAATCTGTCAATCTTGACACCATGAGCTACTACGGAGGTTACTATGGAGGCCTGGGCTATGGCTATGGCTCTGGTTATGGCTGTGGATGTGGCAGCTACCGGGGCCTAGGCTATGGCTATGGAGGCTGTGGCTGTGGAAGCCTGGGCTATGGTGGTTATGGCTATGGAGGCCTGGGCTATGGTAGCTATGGCTATGGCTGCTGCCGCCCATCTTGCTGTGGGAGATATTCTTCTTATGGCTTCTACTGAAAGACTATCTGCTCCTGCAGGATGACAGAATCCTTGTCCAAACCAGCTTGAGATAAACTCCATGACTTTTGAAAGACGTGATATTCTATCTACAGCTGGGTGACATAGGAGAGCATCTTAGAATCAATATGGACAACTTAGTGACCTTGCAGGGACTGAGATGCAGCCAGACCCACCTTTCTGGAATTGAAGCAGAATCTCACATTTCATGAGGGAATTCTCTCCAATAGCAATTCATTTCCAGCAAATTTGTTCAGCTCTGATATACCATGGCTGATGGATCTGTTGTGATTTTCCAATAAAGTTGTTTCACTAACTTAACAAAACAGTTTCCACCTCTTTTCATTGACCTCCTTGTACATAGGTTTCAGTCTTACATGGGAAGAGATTTCAATCTTGACTTAATTTTGTGTGTTATTGCAAAATATTTGGTCTCCAATTCATCTACTACAATGAAGAAATATCCACATTTTTTGTTTAAAAATATTTTTCTTTCTTGAATCCCTTTCTCAAATTTCTGTGGTATGTCAATTTCAGTATATTTCAAAAAATCCAGGCCTTCACTGTACTGATGGCTTAGCATATATATACATATACATACATATATATATATAAAGTTATAGCCCTTCTCCCAATCCTGTGTGCACATTGACAGGGTTTTTGTCCAAGTTTTCTCAAAGATGCACATGATCGTTGTCTCATGCTCATAGTCTATCATTTCCATATACAAAAGGTCCCCCTTGACTGTCAAGATGTGGATTGAGCAGAAGACCTCTCATAGTCTCCCCCTACTTTCTTATCACTCCCTAATTGGAAATTCCCTACATAACTGAATACCACATCACAAAATCTTCAGAAGAAAGCCATAAAGTCTGAAGATTGTGATATCTTCTGATGAGTTCCATCTCCTGAACTATACAATCAGGACCTAACAAAAGGCCCTTCAGTCCATGAGGGAAGTGGACCAATTCTTAAAGAACGTTTCTTAAAGCCCTCAAATACCTGAACTCAAACTTTGAGGGAAAGAGACGATCTGATTTAATGCTCCATAGCTAAACTCTGGATATTTAGCCACCAGAATCATGTCTCCCAGATGAGACCTTGGTCAGAATGTGATAGCCTCTATGAGGCAAATAGGAGGAACTTAAAAAAAATTTATCTGCTGAAATGTTTATTGATTGAACTAGTGTTTTTATGCAATGAAATAAATACTGCAAGTTCTACAACCAATGGATCTTCATGCCTCCTGTAATTTATATGTAAGTACATGTGTATCAGTATATATGTATATAAAATGCATAGCCCTTTTTTCTCTTTTCTGTAAAAAGCATGAAAGTTTCTGAAGTTCATTTGGCTTTTTCAACAGAAAGGTTGTCAGGAGATTCATTCCCTTCAATTTTTTTTTCAAATCATATCTACAAATAATTCATCAATCCTGTGTCTGATGACTTCCTATGGATGACTTCATTGGAAACTAATCTTTCGGCATTTTTTGAGAGCTCTCGAAGGAAAAAAAAAATTCATTCATTCATTCAACAAGGATGAAATCACTTTTAAGAGCTAAAAGAACATTTTTAGAGCCAAGTTTTCCAAACTAGGAACAAATGAAAAAATATCTAATACCTCTCCTTCACAAAGACCATTAAAAACAAAAACTTTAAAAGAGCTGGCACAGTGAATGAACTCTAACTGAAGTCAGCAAGATTTGAGTTCAAATATAACCTCAGATACTTCATATTTACTATGTACTCAATAGCCTAGCCAAAAAAAAAAAGTCCTAGATATCTGATTTTTAAAACTAATATCCATCAAGGAACAGTGATTCCTTGATGGCCAAAATTAATAGTTTCTTCTGAGTGTTCCTTTTTGGTTTCCTTTAGTCTCTTTAAAATTGGCTAATTGATATTCTTGCATGTATTTGACATGGCTTTCCTTACCTGATAATTTATTTCTAGTAGTATAAGCAGGACTTCTTATTGTCTTGTTATCCCATGCCTATAAGATCAACCTACGTTTCTCTCTCTTTTCTCTTCACTAAGTTTGCAATCTACTTCTCCTTCTTCCTCTTTCTCTTTCTCTGTCCTACTCCTTTTTTTCCCTGTACTTGTCTCTCTCCCTTTCCCTCTCTCTCTCCCTCACTTTCTGCCTTCCATATTTCTCTGGAATCCAAACACTTCTTACTTTTTAATTTTTTTAATATTTTATTCAAAGTTTTGACTTCCAAATTCTCCCTCCCCTAAAACCTTCTTGGGACATGAAGCAATCAGATATGGATTATACATGAACAATTATATAAAATATTTCCATATAAGCCAGTTTGCATATGAAGACTTGAATAAAAGAAAAAATGAAAAAAATGTTTTAAAAATAGCCTGCTTTGGTCCATATTCAAATAATATCATTTCTTTTTGCTTCATTATTAGTTCTTTGGGATTGCTTTGGGTAATTGTTTTATTGAGAATAACTAAGAAATTCAGAGTTCTTCATCAAGCAATATTGTTGTTACTGTATAAAATATTCTCTTCATTCTTTTCACTATACATCAGTTCATATATGTATAGATTTTTCTGAAATCATTCTGCTTGTCAGTTGTTATAGTGCAATAATATTCCATTATAATAATATCATAGTTTGTTTATTTTTTACCCAAGTATTGGCAAAGCCTTAAATTCCTATTTTGGCCACCACAAAAGGATTAAAAATATTTTCTTAAAAATGGGTTCTTTCACTTGGTTCTTATCAATCCCAAAAGATTTTGGACACAAAATACAATTTGCATCCAGAAAAAGAACTATGGAGATTGAATGTCAATCAACACATGCTATGTTCATTTCTTTTTTCTGTTTTTCTTTTTCTCCCATGAGTTTTCCTTTTGTTCTGATTTTTCTCTCACAACATGAAGCATAAAGCAATGTGTATTAAAATTAATAAATATATTAATTTATACTTTAACATATTTAAAATATATTGGTCAACCTGCCATCTGGAGGGGAAGGGGAAAAATCGGAACAAAAGGTTTGGCAATTGTCAATGCTGTAAAATTATCCATGCATATATCTGGTAAATAAAAGGCATAAATAAAATATATATATATATATATATATTTTTTTTAATGGCTTCTTTCTCCCTTTTGTTAAATTGATTCCCCCAATTTAGTTGTGTTATTATTGGATCAAAGGTTATGCAAAATTTTATAACACTTTTGGTATAATTCCAAATTGCTCTCCAAAATCATTGGATCAATTGACAACTCCCAGGAAGAGTGTATTAATGTCTCAGTTTTCCCACATGCCCTTCAACAGCCAACAATTTCCATTTTTGTCATAGTAGCCAATCTGATATGTATGATGTGGCACTACAGAAGTCTTTTAATTTGCTTTTTTTTTCAAATCAATACCAAACACTTCTTTCTACTCTTACACTCCCCACATTATATGAGTCTTCACAGCTCCACTCTGCAAGACCATTGGATTGGTCTCATTGCCTCATTCTTCTTCCTATCCAGATCCATCTGCTGATCACTATAAAGGGAGTTTATTAAAACACTCTTCTGAATCCTCTTCCATTTTAAAAACCCCAGATCCCAAATCAAAACACCAATACTCTTATAAACTCCAACTATTTGCTGTTTTGTATTGGTTTTTAAATAAGTATTCTTTGGGATTTCAAACTTTTCACCAGCTGACACTATGGTACCTTTTATTGTCTCAGTATACTTTATTCTCTTCCTTTCTAATGTGGCCTACCTGATTTCAGTCAGAAAACACACTTCATGTGCTTTCTATTTGTTTTTGAATGGCCTAACTGTCTGGTCAAGAATCCTCATCTCTCTCCTCCTTTCACCTCTGACTTTCCCAGATTCCAGAGAGTCTCTGGCACATGACTTTATCCCATTATTCAGGGACTTGGTTTTGTCTGTGAGATGTTCTCCTGTGAAATCTCTGCTTGTGACAACTGTCCTGCTGATTTCATGTTTTCACTGTCGTTCGAACTTTGGAGCTGCCTGAAAAATTCTGGTGACTTTTCTTTGTAGCCAGTTGGAAACCTGAATACAAGGGCAGGTAGGGAGCAAACATTAGGGAGGCAGATTGTGTTTGGCACTCTTAAAATGATTGCTTAATTCACTAATTACATACATTTTTTCTAACAATCTGAACATCAATCTGAAACTTGCTGCCACTTCATTCTCAAACAAATCTGAGCAAAAGAAGTAGAACTCAAAAACATGGCTAAAGAATAAGAAGGGCAGGCGATTAAGCTGTGACTCCAAAACTGTTTATGCCAGCAGCCACATTAACAACGTAGGCTTTAGAAACATTACAATTATTTCTCAGGATAGGAATTCAATCCATGTTGGAGTCTTTGAAGAGAAAATTAAAATAAGAGAAAACATCCTAATTGAGCTGGAGAAATTCTTCTCAGGCAACAATGACAAGAATGTGATTTTGACCTTGCAAGTTCATTAAAAGGAATGATGCAGGTTTGGAATGAAGTTGCCACACCTCCTGCAGGAAGGTATAAAAGTGCCAGTGCACAAGGACGGCTCTTACACATTCATACAAACTCAACTCTGAATCCTTCCAAATCTGTCAATCTTGACACCATGAGCTACTACGGAGGTTACTATGGAGGCCTGGGCTATGGCTATGGCTCTGGTTATGGCTGTGGATGTGGCAGCTACCGGAGTCTAGGCTATGGCTATGGAGGCTGTGGCTGTGGAAGCCTGGGCTATGGTGGCTATGGCTATGGAGGCCTGGGCTATGGTAGCTATGGCTATGGCTGCTGCCGCCCATCTTGCTGTGGAAGATATTCTTCCTATGGCTTCTACTGAAAGACTATCTGCTCCTGCAGGATCATGGAATCCTTGTCCAAGCCAGCTTGAGATAAACTCCATGACTTTTGAAGGACATGATATTCTATCTACAGCTGGGTGACATAGAAGAGCATCTTGGAATCCTTATGGACAACTCAGTGACCTTGCAGGGACTGTGATGCAGCTAGACCCACCTTTCTGGAATTGAAGCAGAATCTCACATTTCATGTGGGAAATCCCTCCAATAGCAACTCAGTTCCAGCAAGTTTATTCAGCTCTGATATATCATGGCTGATAGATCTGTTGGGATTTTCTAATAAAGTTGTATCACTGACTTAATAAAACTGTTTCCACCTCTTTTCATTTACCTCTTTTTATATGGGGTTCAGTTTTACATGGGAAGAGATTTTAATCTTGACTTAATTTTGTGTGTTATTGCAAAATATTTGGTCTCCAATTCATCTGCTACAATGAAGGAATATCCAGATTTTTATTTTAAAATATCTTTCTTTGTTGAATCCCTTTCTCAAATTTCTGTAATGTAGCAATTTAATACTTCATAATATCTAGGCTTTCATTATACTGATGGCTTGGCATGTATTTTTTTAAGCTATAGCCCTTCTTCTATGCCTGTGTGCATATTGATACGGTTTTTGTCCAAGTTTTCTCAAATATGCATATATTCATCGTCTCATGCTCATACTCTATCGTTTACATTTACAACAGGTCCCCATTGACTGTCATGATGTGGATTGAACAGATAACCTCTCATAGTCTCCCACTACTTTCTTATCACTCACCAATTGAAACTTCACTGCACAAGTGAATACCACATCACAAAATCTTCAGAAGAAAGAAATAAATTAAATCTGAAGATTGTAATATCTTCTTATGAGTTCCATGTTCTCAACTATACAGCCAGTTTGGAAGGGCCTAGCAAAAGGCCCTTTAGTCCACGGCCTAAGTGGACCAATTTTTAAAGAATGTTTCTTAAAGCCCTCATACACCTGAACTCAAATTATCAGAGAAAGAGACTATCTGATGTAATGCTCCATAGCTAAACTTTGGACATTTGGCTACCAAAGTCATGTCTCTCAGATGAGACTTTGGCCAGAATGGGATAGGCAATAGGAGGAACTTAATAAATTTTTACCTATTGAAATGTTTATTGATTGAACTAATATTTTATGCAGTGAAAGAAACACTGCAAGTTCTACAACCAATGGATCTTCATGCTTCCTGTGGTTTATTTTTAAGTACATGTGTTAACGCTTAGCCCTTTTTTCTCTTTTCTGTAAAAAGCATGAAGGCTTCTGGAGCTCAACTGACTTTTTCAACAGAAAGGTTTTTAGAAGATTCACTTCCTTCAATTTTTTTTCAAGTGATATCTACAAATAATTCATCAATCCTTTGCCTGATAACATCCTGTAAAGTTCTCTTAATTGGAAACTAATTTTTTTGCACTTTTTGACAACTCTCTAAGGAAAAAAAAATTTCATTCACTCATTCATCAAGGGTGAAAATCAGTTTTAAGAGCTAAAAGAACATTTCTAGAGCCAAGTTTTCCAAACATGGAACAAATGAAAAATATCTAATACCTCTCCTTCAAAATGACCATTAAAACAAAAACAAAAACAGAAACAAACAAAAAAAAAACTTAAAAGAACTGGCACAGTGAATAGAACTCCAACACTGAAGTCAGCAGGATTTGAGTTCAAATCTAAGGTCAGACACTTCACACTTACTGTGTGACCTTGGGCAAGTCATTTAACCCAATCACCTTGCCCATTTCCCCCCAAAAAATGTCCTAGATATCTGTTTTTTTTAAAACAACATGAAAGAAAAATTGCTCTTTCCAAAGTATTCAGTGGTTCCTTCATGGCCAAAATTAATAGTTTATTCTGAGTCTTCCTTTTTGGTTTCTTTTTTTCTCTTTAAAACTGGCTAATTGATATTCTTGCATATAGTTGGCATTGCTCAACTTACCTGGTTATTTATTTCTAGTAGTATAAGTAGGACCTCTTATTGTCTTGTTATCTAATCCCTATAAGATCAACCTAAGTTTCTCTCTCTTTTCTTTTCTCTCCACTAAGTTCTCAATCTACCTCTCCTGCTTCCTTTCTCCCTATCCCGTGCCCTGTCCCTCTCCTTTTTTCCCCCCTGTCCTTGTCCCTGTCACTTTCTCTCTCTCTCTCTCTCTCTCTCCCTCCCTTTCTACCTTCCATATGTCTTTGGAATCCAAACACTTCTTACTTTTTAATTTTTTTAATATTTCATTTAAAATTTTGTCTTCCAAATTCTATCCTTTCTCTCTCCCCTAAAACCTTCTTGGGACAGGAAGAAATCCAATAAGGATTATACATAAGCAAATATGTAAAACATTTCCATATAAACTAATTTGTATATGAAGACATGAATAAAAGAAAAAAATGAAAAAAAGTTTTAAAAATAGCCTGCTTGGGTCGATATTCAAATAATATCACTTCTTTTTGCTTCATCATTCATCCTTTGGGATTGTTTTGGATTACTGTTTTGCTGAAAATAAGAAATTCACAGTTCTTCAGCAAACAATATTGTTGTTACTGTATAAAATGTTCTCTTCATTCTATTCAGTAGGCATCAGTTCATATATGTATAGATTTTTCTGAAATCATCCTGCTTAACAATTCTTACAGTGCAATAATATTTCACTACAATAATGTCACAATTGTTTATCCATTCCCCTACTGATGGGAAAGCCTTAATTTCCCATTTTAGCCAGCACAAAAAGAACTGTTAAAATATTTCCTTAAAAATGGTTCTTTCACTTGGTTCTTTGCAGTGATTCTGTGATTCAAAGCAATCCCAAAAGATTTTGGACACAAAATGTAATTTACATCCAGAAAAAGAAGTATGGAGATTGAATGTCAATCAACACATGCCATGTTAATTTCTTTTTTCTGTTTTTCTTTCTCTCATGCTTTTTCTTTTGCTCTGATTTTTCTCTCCCAACATGAATCATAAAGCAATTTGTACTAAAATAAATAAATATTTTAAATGAGTTCTTCCCCCCTTTTTTAATATTGATACTCCATTTTAGTTCTGTCATTATTGTATCAAAGGTTATGCAAAATTTTATAACACTTTGGATATAATACCAAATTGCTCTTCAAAATCATTGCAACACTTGACCAATGACAAGAGTATATTAATGTCTCAATTTTCCCACATGCCCTTCAACATCCAACATTTCCATTTTTGTCATAGTAGCCAATCTGATATGTATGATGTGGCGCTACAGAAGTCTTTTAATTTGCATTTTTTTCAAATCAATACCAAACACTTCTTTCTACTCTTACAGTCCCCACATTATATGAGTCTTCACAGCTCCACTCTGCAAGACCTTTAGATTGGTCTCATTGCCTCATTCTTCTTCCTATCCAGATCCATCCTCTGATCACTGATCAAGGGAGTTTATTAAAACACTCTTCTGAATCCTTTCCCACTATGAAAACCCCAAATCCCAAATCAGGACAACAATACTCTAATAAATTCCAACTATTTGCTGTTTCTATTGGTTTTTAAATAGATATTTTTTGGGATTTCAAACTTTTCACCAGCTAACACTATGGTACCTTTTATTGTCTCAGTATACTTTATTCTCTTCCTTTCTAATGTGGCCTACCTGATTTCAGTCAGAAAACACACTTCATGTGCTTTCTATTTGTTTTTGAATGGCCTAACTGTCTGGTCAAGAATCCTCATCTCTCTCCTCCTTTCACCTCTGACTTTCCCAGATTCCAGAGAGTCTCTGGCACATGACTTTATCCCATTATTCAGGGACTTGGTTTTGTCTGTGAGATGTTCTCCTGTGAAATCTCTGCTTGTGACAACTGTCCTGCTGATTTCATGTTTTCACTGTCGTTCGAACTTTGGAGCTGCCTGAAAAATTCTGGTGACTTTTCTTTGTAGCCAGTTGGAAACCTGAATACAAGGGCAGGTAGGGAGCAAACATTAGGGAGGCAGATTGTTTTTGGTACTCTTAAAATGATTGCTTAATTCACTAATTACGTACATTTTTTCTAACAATCTGAACATCAATCTGAAACTTGCTGCCACTTCATTCTCAAACAAATCTGAGCAAAAGAAGTAGAACTCAAAAACATGGCTAAAGAATAAGAAGGGCAGGCCATTAAGCTGTGCCTCCAAAACTGTTTATGCCAGCAGCCACATTAACAACGTAGACTTTAGAAACATTACAATTATTTCCCAGGATAGGAATTCAATCCATGTTGGAGTCTTTGAAGAGAAAAGCTAATCAAGAGAAAACATCCTAATTGAGCTGGAGAAATTCTTCTCAGGTAACAATGACAAGAATGTGATTTTGACCTTGCAAGTTCATTAAAAGGAATGATGCAGGTTTGGAATGAAGTTGACACATCTCCTGCAGGAAGGTATAAAAGCCCCAGTGCATACAGACAGCTCTTACACATTGATACAAACTCAACTCTGAATCCTTCCAAATCTGTCAATCTTGACACCATGAGCTACTACGGAGGTTACTATGGAGGCCTGGGCTATGGCTATGGCTCTGGTTATGGCTGTGGATGTGGCAGCTACCGGGGCCTAGGCTATGGCTATGGAGGCTGTGGCTGTGGAAGCCTGGGCTATGGTGGCTATGGCTATGGAGGCCTGGGCTATGGTAGCTATGGCTATGGCTGCTGCCGCCCATCTTGCTGTGGAAGATATTCTTCCTATGGCTTCTACTGAAAGAATCCTTGTCCAGGCCAGCTTAAGATAAACTCCATGACTTTTGAAGGACATGATATTCTATCTACAGCTGGGTGACAAGAAGAGCATCTTGGAATCCTTATGGACCACTCAGGAGAGTGAACTGGCAGGGACTGTGATGCAGCCAGACCCACCCTTCTGGAATTGAAGCAGAATCTCACATTTCATGTGGGAAATCCCTCCAATAGCAACTCAGTTCCAGCAAGTTTGCTCAAATCTGATATACCATGGCTGATGGATCTGTTGGGATTTTCTAATAAAGTTATTTTACTAACTTAACGAAACTGTTTCCACCTCTTTTCATTTATCCCTTTTTATATGGGGTTCTGTCTTACATGGGAAGAGATTTCAAACTTGACTTAAGTTTGTGTGTTATTGCAAAATATTTGGTCTCCCATTCATCTGCTACAATGAAGGAATATCCAGATTTTTATTTTAAACTATCTTTCTTTGTTGAATCCCTTTCTCAAATTTCTGTAGTGTGTCAATTTAGTACTTCATAATATCCCGGCCTTCACTGTACTGATGCCTAGGCATGTGTTTTTTTTAAACTGTAGCCCTTCTCCCAATTCTGTGTGCATATTGATAGGGTTTTCTGCAAGTTTTCACAAAGATGCACATGTTCCTTGTCTCATGCTCATAGTCTATCATTTCCATATACAAAAGGTCCCTATTGACTGTCAAGATGTGGATTGAGCTGATGATTTCTCATAGTCTCCCACTAGTTTCTTATCCCTGCACAAGTGGATACCACATCGCAAAATTTTCAGAAGAAAGTCATAAACTGAAGATTGTGATATCTTCTAATGGGTTCTATTTCCTCAACTATATAGCCAGTCTGGAATGGCGTAACAAAAGGCCCTTCAGTCCATGGGGGAAGTGGATCATTTTTAAAGAATATTCCTTAAAGCCCTCAAACACCTGAACTCAAACTTCCAAGGAAAGAGACGATCTGATTTAATGCTCCATAGCTACACTCTGGATATTGAGCCACCAAAATCCTGTCTGTCAGATGAGACCTTGGTCAGAATGTGATAGCCTCTATGAGACAAATAGGAGGAACTTAGTAAATTTTTATCTGTTGAAATGTTTATTAATTGAACTAATACTTTATACAGGGAAGTAAATACTACAAGTCAGCAACCAATGGATCTTCCTGCCTCCTGTGGTTTATTTTTAAGTACATGTGTATCAGTATATATATATAATGCTTAGCCCTTTTTTCTCTTTTCTGTAAAAAGCATGAAAGCTTCTGGAGCTCAACTGACTTTTCCAACAGAAAGGTTTTTAGGAGATTCACTCCCTTCAATTTTTTTCAAATCATATCTACAAATAATTCATCAATCCTTTGATGATGACACCCTATAAAGTTCTCTTCATTGGAAACTAATCTTTTGGCACTTTTTAACAGCTTTCCAGAGGGGAAAAAAAAGAATTTCATTCCCTCATTCATCAAGGATGAAAATCAGTTTTAAGAGCTAATAGAACATTTCTAGAGACAAGTTTTCCAAACTAGAAACAAATTAAAAATATCTAATACCTCTCCTTCACAATGACCATTAAAGGAAAAAAAAATCATTAAAAGAACTGACACAGTGAATAGAACTCTAACCCTGAAGTCAGCAGAATTTGGGTTCAACTCTAAGCTCAGGTAGTTCACACTTACTGTGTTACATTGGGCAAGTGACTTAACCCAATCACCTTGCCCTCACTCCCAAAAAAAGCCCTATATATCTGGTTTTTAAAACCAATATCCAAGAGAAATTGCTCTCTCCAAAGTATCCAGTGATTCCTTCATGGCCAAAATTAATAGTTTCTTCTGAGTCTTCCTTTTGGGTTTCCTTTTTACTCTTTAAAACTAGCTAATTGATATTCTTGCATATAGTTGACATTGCTCATCTTACCTGATTATTTATTTCTAATAGTATAAGTAGGACCTCTTATTGTCTTGTTATCTAATGCCTATAAGACCAACCTAAGCTTCTCGCTCTTTTCTTTTCTCTCCACTAAGTTCTCAGGCTACCTCTCCTTCTTCCTCTCTCCCTGTCCATGACCCTGTCCCTTTCTCTCTCTCTCTCCCTCCCTTTCTGCCTTCCATATGTCTCTGGAATCCAAACACTTCTTACTTTTTAATTTCTTTAATATTTTATTTAGAGTATTGTCTTCCAAATTTTATCTTTCTCTCTCCCCTAAAACCTTCTAGGGACGGGAAGCAATCAGATATGGATTATACATGAGCAATCATGTAAAACATTTCCAATAAATAAATAACTAAATAAAATTTAAAAAAAATTCCATATAAACTAGTTTGTATTTAAAGACATGAATAGAAGAAAAAATGAAAAAAAATGTTTTTAAAATAGCCTGCTTGGGTCCATATTCAAACAGCATCACTTCTTGTGGCTTCATCATTAATCCTTTGGGATTGTTTTGGATTATTGTTTTGCTGAAAATAACTAAGAAATTCACAGTTCTTCAGCAAACAATATTGTTGTTACTATATAAAGTGTTCTCTTCATTCTGTTCACTCTGCATCAGTTCATAATTGTATAGATTTTTCTGAAATCATCCTGCTTATCAATTCTTACAGTGCAATAATATTTCACTACAATAATGTCACAATTTGTTTATCCATTCCCCTATTGATGGGAAAGCCTTAATTTCTCCTTTTGGCCACCACAAAAGAACTGTTAAAAATATTTCCTTGAAAATGGGTTCTTTCACTCGGTTCTTCGCAGTGATTCTGTGATTCAAAGCAATCCCAAAAGATTTTGGACACAAAATCCAATTTACATTCAGAAAAAGATCTATGGAGATTGAATGTCAATCAACACATGCCATGTTAACTTCTTTTTTCTGTTTTCCTTTCTCTCATGCTTTTTCTTTTGTTCTGATTTTTCTCTCCAAATATGAATCATAAAGCAATGTGTACTAAAATAAATATTTTAAATGAGGTTTTTCCTCCTTTTTTAATATTGATTCCCCAATTTAGTTGTTATTATTGGATCAAAGGTTATGCAAAATTTTATAACACTTTGGGTAAAATCCCAAATAGTCTCCAAAATCATTGAATCAATTGACAACTCCCCGAAGAGTGTATTAATGTCTCGGTTTTAGCACATTCCCTTCAACAGCCAACAATTTCCATTTTTGTCATAGTAGCCAATCTGATATGTATGATGTGGCACTACAGAAGTCTTTTAATTTGCTTTTTTTTTTTCAAATCAATATCAAACACTTCTTTCTACACTTATACTCCCCACATTATATGAGCCTTCACAGCTCCACTCTGCAAGCCCTTTTGATTGGTCTCATTGCCTCATTCTTCTTCCTATCCAGATCCATCCTCTGAGCACTGATCAGGGGAGTTTATTAAAACACTCTTCTGAATCCTCTTCCACTTTGAAAACCCCAAATCCCAAATCAGGACACCAATGCTCTTATAAATTCCAGTTGTTTCCTGATTTGTATTGGTTTTAAATAGTATTCTTTGTCTGGGATTTCACCATTTTCACCAGATGACACTTTCTTAGTTTTTCTTGGCACAGTATACATTATTCTCTTCAACATAATTTATGATGCTTTCTAATGTGTCCTACCTGCTTTCCCTCAGAAAACACACTTCATATTCCTTCTCTTTGTGTCTGGACTGCCTGACTGCCTGGTCATGAACCCTCATCTCTCCTGTCACCTCTGACTTTCCTAGATTCAAGAGAGCCTTGGGCACATGACAATCTCATTATTGCAGGACTTGGTTTTGTCTGTGAGATGTTCTCCTGTGGAATCTCTATGTTAGTGACAATTGTCCTGTGGATTTCATGTTGTCACTGTCATTGCAACTTTGGAGCTTCCAAAGAATTCTAGTGACTTTTGTTTGTAGCCATTTTGAACCATAATACAAAGGCTGGTAGGAGCAAACATTGGGAGGTGGATTGTGTTTGGTGCTCTTAAAATGATTGCTTAATTCACTAATTACATATATTTTCCTAACAATCAATCTGAACAACAATCCAAAACTTGCTGCCACTTCATTCTCAAATGAATCTGATCAAAAGAGGCAGAACTCAAAAACATGTCTGAAGAATGAGAAGTGAAGGCCACTAAACTGTGAAATAAGGACAATGTCCCAGGAGATGCTTCCTCTAAAACTGTACCAGCAGCCACCTAATAACATAGGCTTTAGAAACATTACAATTATTTCTCAGAATAGGAATTCAATCCATATTGGAGTCTTTGAAGAGAAAAGCAAAACAAGAGAAAACATCCTAATTGAGCTGGAGAAATTCTTCTCAGGCAACAATGACAAGAATGTGATTTTGACCTTGCAAGTTCATTAAAAGGAATGATGCAGGTTTGGAATGAAGTTGCCACACCTCCTGCAGGAAGGTATAAAAGTGCCAGTGCACACGGACGGCTCTTACACATTCATACAAACTCAACTCTGAATCCTTCCAAATCTGTCAATCTTGACACCATGAGCTACTACGGAGGTTACTATGGAGGCCTGGGCTATGGCTATGGCTCTGGTTATGGCTGTGGATGTGGCAGCTACCGGGGCCTAGGCTATGGCTATGGAGGCTGTGGCTGTGGAAGCCTGGGCTATGGTGGCTATGGCTATGGAGGCCTGGGCTATGGTGGCTATGGCTATGGCTGCTGCCGCCCATCTTGCTGTGGAAGATATTCTTCTTATGGCTTCTACTGAAAGACTATCTGCTCCTGCAGGATGACAGAATCCTTGTCCAAACCAGCGTCATATAAACTCCATAACTTTTGAAGGACGTGATATTCTGTCTAGAGCTGGGTGACATAGAAGAGCATCTTGAAATCCTTATGGACCACTCAGGGGAGTGAACTGGCAGGGACTGTGATGCAGCCAGACCCACCCTTCTGGAATTGAAGCAGAATCTCACATTTCACGTGGGAATCCCTCCAATAGCAACTCAGTTCCAGCAAGTTTGCTCAGCTCTGATATACCATGGCTGATGGATCTGTTGGGATTTTCTAATAAAGTTATTTTACTAACTTAACAAAACTGTTTCCACCTCTTTTCATTTGTCCCTTTTTATATGGGGTTCTTTCTTACATGGGAAGAGATTTCAATCTTGACTTACGTTTGTGTGTTATTGCAAAATATTTGGTCTCCAATTCATCTTCTACAGGGAAGGAATATCCAGATTTTTATTTTAAACTATCTTTCTTTGTTGAATCCCTTTCTCAAATTTCTGTAGTGTGTCAATTTAGTACTTCATAATATCCCAGCCTTCACTGTACTGATGCCTTGGCATGTGTTTTTTTTAAACTATAGCCCTTCTCCCAATTCTGTGTGCATATTGATAGGGTTTTGTGCAAGTTTTCTCAAAGATGCACATGTTCCTTGTCTCATGCTCATAGTCTATCATTTCCATATACAAAAGGTCCCCATTGACTGTCAAGATGTGGATTGAGCTGATGATTCTCATAGTCTCCCACTAGTTTCTTATCCCTGCACAAGTGGATACCACATCACAAAATCTTCAGAAGAAAGACATAAACTCTGAAGATTGTGATATCTTCTGATGGGTTCTATTCCCTCAACTATATAGCCAGTCTGGAATGGCCTAACAAAAGGCCCTTCAGTCCATGGGGGAAGTGGACCAATTTTTAAAGAATGTTTCTTAAAGCCCTCAAACACCTGGACTCAAACTTCCAGGGAAACAGAAGATCTGATTTAATGCTCCATAGCTACACTCTGGATATTGAGCCACCAAAATCATGTCTGTCAGATGAGACCTTGGTCAGAATGTGATAGCCTCTATGAGACAAATAGGAGGAACTTAGTAAATTTTTATCCATTGAAATGTTTATTGATTGAACTAATATTTTATGCAGTGAAGTAAACACTACAAGTCAGCAACCAATGGATCTTCCTGCCTCCTGTGGTTTATTTTTAAGTACATGTGTATCAGTATATATATAATGCCTACCCCTTTTTTCTCTTTTCTGTAAAAAGCATGAAACCTTTCAACAGAAAGGTTTTTAGGAGATTCACTCCCTTCAATTTTTTTCAAATCATATCTACAAATAATTCATCAGTCCTTTGATGATGACATCCTATAAAGTTCTCTTCATTGGAAACTAATCTTTTGGCACTTTTTGACAGCTTTCCAGAGGAAGAAAAAAAAAGAATTTCATTCCCTCATTCATCAAGGATGAAAATCAGTTTTAAGAGCTAATAGAACATTTCTAGAGACAACTTTTCCAAACTAGAAACAAATTAAAAATATCTAATACTTTTCCTTCATGATGACCATTTAAAGAAAAAAACAAACATTAAAGGAACTAGCACAGTGAATAGAACTCTAACCCTGAAGTCAGCAGAATTTGGGTTCAACTCTAAGCTCAGATATTTCACACTTACTGTGTTACCTTGGGCAAGTGACTTAACCCTATCGCCTTGCCCTCCCCCCCAAAAAAGTCCTAGATATCTGGTTTTTAAAACCAATATCCAAGAGAAATTGCTCTCTCCAAAGTATCCAGTGATTCCTTCATGGACAAAATTAACAGTTTCTTCTGAGTCTTCCTTTTGGGTTTCCTTTTTACTCTTTAAAACTAGCTAATTGATATTCTTGCATATAGTTGACATTGCTCATCTTACCTGATTATTTATTTCTAGTAATATAAGTAGGACCTCTTATTGTCTTGTTATCTAATGCCTATAAGATCAACCTAAGCTTCTCGCTCTTTTCTTTTCTCTCCACTAAGTTCTCAGGCTACCTCTCCTTCTTCCTCTCTCCCTGTCCATGACCCTGTCCCTTTCTCTCTCTCTCTCCCTCCCTTTCTGCCTTCCATATGTCTCTGGAATCCAAACACTTTTTACTTTTTGATTTCTTTAATATTTTATTTAAAGTTTTGTCTTCCAAATTCCATCCTTTCTCTCTCCCCTAAAACCTTGTTGGTACAGGAAGCAATCAGATATGGATTATACATGAGCAATTATGTAAAACATTTCCAACAAATAAATAAATAAAATTAAAAAAAAACATTTCCATATAAACTAGTTTGTATATAAAGACAAGAATAAAAGAAAAAATGAAAAAAAGTTTTAAAAATAGCCTGCTTTGCATTTGATAAAATCCAACATCCATTCCTACTAAAAACCCTTGAGACTATAGGAATAAATGGACTCTTCCTTAGAACAATCAGGAGCATATATTTACGATCGTCAGTAAGCATAATATGTAATGGAGATAAACTGGAACCTTTTCCAGTAAGATCAGGAGTGAAACAAGGTTGCCCACTATCACGATTACTATTCAATATAGTACTAGAAACTTTAGCCTCGACAATAAGAGCCGAGAAAGAGATTCAAGGAATTAGAGTAGGAAATGAGGAAATCAAACTATCACTCTTTGTAGATGACATGATGGTATACTTAGAGAACCCCAAAGACTTTGCTAAAAAGCTATCAGAAATAATTCAGAATTTTAGCAAAGTTGCAGGATACAAAATAAATCCACATAAATCCTCAGCATTTTTATATACCACCAACAAAATGCAACAGCAAGAGATACAAAGAGAAATTCCATTTCAAACAAATGTTGAGAGTATAAAATATTTGGGAATCCATCTACCAAACAATAGTCAGGAATTATATGAGAAAAATTACAAAACACTTGCCACAAAAATAAAGTCAGATTTAAATAATTGGAAAGATATTCAGTGCTCTTGGATAGGCCAAGGGAATATAATAAAGATGACAATACTCCCCATACTAATCTATTTATTTAGTGCTATACCAATCAGACTCCCAAGAAAGTACTTTAATGACCTAGAAAAAATAACAACAAAATTCATATGGAAGAATAAAAGGTTGAGAATTGCAAGGGAACTAATGAAAAAAAAGTCAGATGAAGGTAGTGTAGGTGTACCTGATCTAAAGTTATATTATAAAGCAGCAGTCACCAAAACCATTTGGTATTGGCTAAGAAATAGACCAGTCAATCAGTGGAACAGATTGGATACAAAGGACAAAAAAGGGTACAACTATAGCAATCTAGTCTTTGACAAACCCAAATATACCAACATTAAGGATAAAAATTCATTATTTGGAAAAAACTGTTGGGAAAACTGGAAATTAGTATGGCAGAAATTAGATATGGATCCACACTTAACACCATATACCAAGATAAGATCAAAATGGGTCCATGATTTAGGCATAAAGAATGAGATCATAAATAGATTAGAGGAACAGAGAATAGTCTACCTCTCAGACCTGTGGAGGAGGAAGGAATTTATGACCAAAGGAGAACTAGAGATCATTATTGATCACAAAATAGAACATTTTGATTACATCAAACTAAAAAGTTTCTGTATAAACAATACTAATGCAAATAAGATTAGAAGGGAAGTAACAAATTGGGAAAATATTTTTACAGTTAAAGGTTCTGATAAAGGTCTTATTTCCAAAATATATATCAGGGGAGTTTATTAAAACACTCTTCTGAATCCTCTTCCACTTTGAAAACCCCAAATCCCAAATCAGGACACCAATGCTCTTATAAATTCCAGTTGTTTCCTGATTTGTATTGGTTTTAAATAGTATTCTTTGTCTGGGATTTCACCATTTTCACCAGATGACATTTTCTTAGTTTTTCTTGGCACAGTATACATTATTCTCTTCAACATAATTTATGATGCTTTCTAATGTGTCCTACCTGCTTTCCCTCAGAAAACACACTTCATATTCCTTCTCTTTGTGTCTGGACTGCCTGACTGCCTGGTTATGAACCCTCATCTCTCCTGTCACCTCTGACTTTCCTAGATTCAAGAGAGCCTTGGGCACATGACAATCTCATTATTGCAGGACTTGGTTTTGTCTGTGAGATGTTCTCCTGTGGAATCTCTATGTTAGTGACAATTGTCCTGTGGATTTCATGTTGTCACTGTCATTGCAACTTTGGAGCTTCCAAAGAATTCTAGTGACTTTTGTTTGTAGCCATTTTGAACCATAATACAAAGGCTGGTAGGAGCAAACATTGGGAGGTGGATTGTGTTTGGTGCTCTTAAAATGATTGCTTAATTCACTAATTACATATATTTTCCTAACAATCAATCTGAACAACAATCCAAAACTTGCTGCCACTTCATTCTCAAATGAATCTGATCAAAAGAAGCAGAACTCAAAAACATGGCTAAAGAATAAGAAGGGAAGGCCACTAAACTGTGAAATAAGGACAATGTCCCAGGACATGCTTTCTCTAAAACTGTACCAGTAGCCACCTAATAACACAGGATTTAGAAACATTACAATTATTTCTCAGGATAGGAATTCAATCCATATTGGAGTCTTTGAAGAGAAAAGCAAAACAAGAGAAAACATCCTAATTGAGCTGGAGAAATTCTTCTCAGGCAACAATGACAAGAATGTGATTTTGACCTTGCAAGTTCATTAAAAGGAATGATGCAGGTTTGGAATGAAGTTGCCACACCTCCTGCAGGAAGGTATAAAAGTCCCAGTGCACACGGACGGCTCTTACACATTCATACAAACTCAACTCTGAATTCTTCCAAATCTGTCAATCTTGACACCATGAGCTACTACGGAGGTTACTATGGAGGCCTGGGCTATGGCTATGGCTCTGGTTATGGCTGTGGATGTGGCAGCTACCGGGGCCTAGGCTATGGCTATGGAGGCTGTGGCTGTGGAAGCCTGGGCTATGGTGGCTATGGCTATGGAGGCCTGGGCTATGGTGGCTATGGCTATGGCTGCTGCCGCCCATCTTGCTGTGGAAGATATTCTTCCTATGGCTTCTACTGAAAGACTATCTGCTCCTGCAAGATGACAGAATCCTTGTCCAAGCCAGCTTGAGATAAACTCCATGACTTTTGAAGGACGTGATATTCTATCTATAGCTGGGTGACATAGGAGAGCATCTTGGAATCCTTATGGACCACTCAGGGGAGTGAACTGTCAGGGACTAAGATGCAGCCAGACCCACCTTTCTGGAATTGAAGCAGAATCTCACATTTCATGTGGGAAATCCCCCCAATAGCAACTCAGTTCCAGCAAGTTTGCTCAGCTCTGATTTACCATGGCTGATGGATCTGTTGGGATTTTCTAATAAAGTTATTTTACTAACTTAACAAAACTGTTTCCACCTCTTTTCATTTGTCCCTTTTTATATGGGGTTCTTTCTTACATGGGAAGAGATTTCAATCTTGACTTACGTTTGTGTGTTATTGCAAAATATTTGGTCTCCAATTCATCTTCTACAGGGAAGGAATATCCAGATTTTTATTTTAAACTATCTTTCTTTGTTGAATCCCTTTCTCAAATTTCTGTAGTGTGTCAATTTAGTACTTCATAATATCCCAGCCTTCACTGTACTGATGGCTTGGCATTTATTTTTTTTTTTAAACTGTAGCCCTTCTCCCAATTCTGTGAGCATATTGATAGAGATTTGTGCAAGTTTTCTCAAAGATGCACATGTTCCTTGTTCATACTCATAGTCTATCATTTCCGTATACAAAAGGTCCCCATTGATTGTTAAAATGTGGATGGAGCTGATAACCTCTCTTAGTCTTCCACTACTTTCTTTTCACTCACCAATTGAAAATTCCCTGCACATGTGGATACCACATCACAAAATCTTCAGAAGAAAGACATAAACTCTGAAGATTGTGATATCTTCTGATGAGTTCTATCTCCTCAACTATATAGCCAGTCTGGAATGGCCTAACAAAAGGCCCTCCAATCCGTGGGAGAAGTGGACCAATTCTTAAAGAATATTTCTTAAAGCCCTCAAACACCTGAACTCAAACTTCCAGGGAAAGAGAAGATGTGATTTAATGCTCCATAGCTACACTCTGGATATTGTGCCACCAAAATCCTGTCTCTCAGATGAGACCTTGGTCAGAATGTGATAGCCTTTATGAGGCAAATAGGAGGAACTTAGTAAATTTTTATCCATTGAAATGTTTATTGATTGAACGAATATTTTATGCAGTGAAGTAAACACTACAAGTCAGCAACCAATGGATCTTCCTGCCTCCTGTGGTTTATTTTTAGATACATGTGTATTTATATATATATATATATATATATATATATATATATATATATATATATATATATATATATATATATATATATATATATATATATATATATATATATATATATATATATATATATATATAAATAAACACCTTTTCTATAAAAAGCATGAAGGCTTCTGGAGCTCAACTGACTTTTTCAACAGAAAGGTTTTCAGGAGATTCACTCCCTTCAGTTTTTTTCAAATCATATCTGCAAACAATTCATCAATACTTTGCCTGATGAGATCCTGTAAAGTTCTCTTCATTGGAAACTAATCTTTTGGCACTTTTTGACAGTTTTCCAGAGAAAAAAAGGAATTTCATTCCCTCATTCATCAAGGATGAAAATCAATTTTAAGAAGTAGAAAGAACATTTCTAGAGCCTAGTTTTCCAAATTAGGAACAAATGAAAAATATCTAATAGCTCTCCTTCACGATGACCATTAAAAAAGAAAAAAACCAACAACCTTAAAAGAACTGGCACAGTCAATAGAACTCTATCCCTGAAATCATTAGGATTTGAGTTCAAATCTAAGCCTAGACACTTCACATTTCCTGTGTGACCTTGGGCAATTCACTTAACCCAATCTCCTCCCCCCCACCCACCCCCAAAAAACGTCCTAGATATCTGGTTTTTAAAACCAATATCCAAGAGAAATTGCTCTCTCCAAAGTATCCAGTGGTTCCTTCATGGCCAAAATTAATAGTTTCTTCTGAGTCTTCCTTTTTGGTTTCCTTTTTTTCTCTTTAAAACTGGCTAATTGATATTCTTGCATATATTTGACATCGCTATTCTTACCTGATTATTTCTAGTAGTATAAGTAGGACCTCTTATTGTCTTGTTATCTAATGCCTATAAGAGCAACCTAAGTTTCTCTCTTTTTTCTTTTCTCTCCACTAAGTTCTCAATCTACCTCTCCGTCCTCTCTCCCTCTCCTTGACCCTGTCCCTTTCTCTCTCTCTCTCTCTCTCTCTCTCTCTCTCTCTCTCTCTCTCTCTCTCTCTCTCTCTCTCTCTCTCTCTCTCTCTCTCTCTCCCTTTCTGCCTTCCATATGTCTCTGGAATCCAAACACTTCTTACTTTTTAATTTTTTTTAATATTTTATTTAAAGTTTTGTCTTCCAAATTCTATCCTTTCTCTCTCCCCTAAAACCTTCTTGGGACAGGAAGCAATCAGATTTGGATTATACATGAGCAATTAAGTGAAACATTTGCATATAAACCAGTTTGTATATGAAGACATGAATAAAAGAAAAATGAAAAAAAGTTTTAAAAGTAGACTGCTTTGCTCCATATTTAAACAATATCACTTCTTTTTGCTTCATTATTAGTACTTTGGGATTGTTTTGGATTATTGTTTTGCTGAAAATAACTAAGAAACTCGCAGTTCTTCAGCAAACAATATTGTTGTTACTGTATAAAATGTTCTCTTCATTCTGTTCACTATGCATCAGTTCATATATGGATAGATTTTTTTTTAAATCATCCTGCTTATCAGTTCTTACAGTGAAATAATACTTCACTACAATAATGTCACAATTTGTTTATCCATTCCCCTATTGATGGGAAAGCTTTCATTTCCAATTTTGGCCACCACAAAAGAACTGGTAAAAATATTTCCTTAAAAATGGGTTCTTTCACTTGGTTCTTCGCAGTGATTCTGTGATTCAAAGCAATCCCAAAAGATTTTGGATGCAAAATATAATTTACATTCAGAAAAAGATCTATGAAGATTAAATGTCCATCAACACATGCCATGTTAATTTCTTTTTTCTGTTTTTCTTTCTCTCATGCTTTTTCTTTTATTCTGATTTTTCTCTCCCAAAATGAATCATAAAGCAATGTGTACTAAAATAAATAATTATTTTAAATGAGTTCTCTCCCCCTTTTTTAATATTGATTCCCCAATTTAGTTCTGTTATTATTGGATCAAAGGTTATGCAAAATTTTATAACACTTTGGGTAAAATCCCAAATTGTCTCCAAAATCATTGAATCAATTGACAACTCCCTAAAGAGTGTATTAATGTCTCAGTGTTCCCGCATGCCCTTCAACAGCCAACAATTTCCATTTTTGTCATAGTAGCCAATCTGATATGTATGATGTGGCGCTACAGAAGTCTTTTAATTTGCATTTTCTTTTCGAATCAATAGCAAACATGTCTTTCTTCTCTTATACTCCCCACATTATATGAGCCTTCACAGCTCCACTCTGCAAGCCCTTTTGATTGGTCTCATTGCCTCATTCTTCTTCCTATCCAGATCCATCCTCTGAGCACTGATCAGGGGAGTTTATTAAAACACTCTTCTGAATCCTCTTCCACTTTGAAAACCCCAAATCCCAAATCAGGACACCAATGCTCTTATAAATTCCAGTTGTTTCCTGATTTGTATTAGTTTTAAATAGTATTCTTTGTCTGGGATTTCACCATTTTCACCAGATGACACTTTCTTAGTTTTTCTTGGCACAGTATACTTTGTTCTCTTCAACATATTTTATGATGCTTTCCAATGTGGCCTACCTGCTTTCCCTCAGAAAACATACTTCATATTCCTTCTCTTTGTGTCTGCACTGCCTGACTGCCTGGTCATGAACCCTCATCTCTCTCCTCCTGTCACCTCTGACTTTCCTAGATTCAAGAGAGCCTTGGGCACATGACAATCTCATTATTGCAGGACGTGGTTTTGTCTGTGAGATGTTCTCCTGTGGAATCTCTATGTTAGTGACAATTGTCCTGTGGATTTCATGTTGTCACTGTCATTGCAACTTTGGAGCTTCCAAAGAATTCTAGTGACTTTTGTTTGTAGCCATTTTGAACCATAATACAAAGGCTGGTAGGAACAAACATTGGGAGGTGGATTGTGTTTGGTGCTCTTAAAATGATTGCTTAATTCACTAATTACATATATTTTCCTAACAATCAATCTGAACAACAATCCAAAACTTGCTGCCACTTCATTCTCAAATGAATCTGATCAAAAGAGGCAGAACTCAAAAACATGTCTGAAGAATAAGAAGGGCAGGCCACTAAACTGTGAAATAAGGACAATGTCCCAGGAGATGCTTCCTCTAAAACTGTACCAGTAGCCACCTTATAACACAGGATTTAGAAACATTACAATTATTTCTCAGGATAGGAATTCAATCCATGTTGTAGTCTTTGAAGAGTAAAGCAAAACAAGAGAAAACATCCTAATTGAGCTGGAGAAATTCTTCTCAGGCAACAATGACAAGAATGTGATTTTGACCTTGCAAGTTCACTATAGGGAATGATGCAGGTTTGGAATGAAGTTGCCACACCTCCTGCAGGAAGGTATAAAAGTGCCAGTGCACACAGACGGCTCTTACACATTCATACAAACTCAACTCTGAATCCTTCCAAATCTGTCAATCTTGACACCATGAGCTACTACGGAGGTTACTATGGAGGCCTGGGCTATGGCTATGGCTCTGGTTATGGCTGTGGATGTGGCAGCTACCGGGGCCTAGGGTATGGCTATGGAGGCTGTGGATGTGGAAGCCTGGGCTATGGTGGCTATGGCTATGGAGGCCTGGTCTATGGTGGCTATGGCTATGGCTGCTGCCGCCCATCCTGCTGTGGAAGATATTCTTCCTATGGCTTCTACTGAAAGACTATCTGCTCCTGCAGAATGACAGAATCCTTGTCCAAACTAGCTTCATATAAACTCCATAACTTTTGAAGGACGTGATATTCTGTCTACAGCTGGATGACATAGAAGAGCATCTTGGAATCCTTATGGATCACTCAGGGGAGTGAACTGGCAGGGACTGAGATGCAGCCAGACCCACCCTTCTGGAATTGAAGCAGAATCTCACATTTCATGTGGGAAATCCCTTCAATAGCAACTCAGTTCCAGCAAGTTTGTTCAGCTGTGATATACCATGGTTGATAGATCTGTTGGGATTTTCTAATAAAGTTATTTTACTAACGGAACAAAACTGTTTCCACCTCTTTTCATTTATCCCTTTTTATATGGGGTTCTGTCTTACATGGGAAGAGATTTCAATCTTGACTTACGTTTGTGTGTTATTGCAAAATATTTGGTCTCCAATTCATCTGCTACAATGAAGGAATATCCAGATTTTTATTTTAAACTATCTTTCTTTGTTGAATCCCTTTCTCAAATTTCTGTAGTGTGTCAATTTAGTACTTCATAATTTCCCAGCCTTCACTGTACTGATGCCTTGGCATGTGTTTTTTTAAACTGTAGCCCTTCTCCCAATTCTGTGTGCATATTGATAGGGTTTTGTGCAAGTTTTCTCAAAGATGCACATGTTCCTTGTCTCATGCTCATAGTCTATCATTTCCATATACAAAAGGTCCCCATTGACTGTCAAGATGTGGATTGAGCTGATGATTTCTCATAGTCTCCCACTAGTTTCTTATCCCTGCACATGTGGATACCACATCACAAAATCTTCAGAAGAAAGTCATAAACTCTGAACATTGTGATATCTTCTGATGAGTTCTACTTCCTCTATTATATAGCCAGTCTGGAATGGCCTAACAAAAGGCCCTTGAGACCATGGGGGACGTGGACCATTTTAAAAGAATATTCCTTAAAGCCCTCAAACACCTGGACTCAAACTTCCAAGGAAAGAGTCGATCTGATTTAATGCTCCATAGCTACACTCTGGATATTGTGCCACCAAAATCATGTCTCTCAGATGAGACCTTGGTCAGAATGTGATAATCTCTATGAGACAAATAGGAGGAACTTAGTAAATTTTTATCCATTGAAATGTTTATTGATTGAACTAATATTTTATGCAGTGAAGTAAATACTACAAGTCAGCAACCAATGGATCTTCCTGCCTCCTGTGGTTTATTTTTAAGTACATGTGTATCAGTATATATATATAATGCCTAGCCCTTTTTTCTCTTTTCTGTAAAAAGCATGAAAGCTTCTGGAGCTCCACTGACTTTTCCAACAGAAAAGTTTTTAGGAGATTCACTCCCTTCAGTTTTTTTCAAATCATATCTACAAATAATTCATCAATCCTTTGATGATGACATCCTATAAAGTTCTCTTCATTGGAAACTAATCTTTTGGAACTTTTTGACAGCTTTCCAGAGGGGGAAAAAAAAAAAAAAGAATTTCATTCCCTCATTCATCAAGGATGAAAATCAGTTTTAAGAGCTAATAGAACATTTCTAGAGACAACTTTTCCAAACTAGAAACAAATTAAAAATATCTAATACCTCTCCTTCACAATGACCACTAAAGAAAAAAACAAACCTTAAAAGAACTGGCACAATGAATAGAACTCTAACCCTGAAGTCAGCAGAATTTGGGTTCAACTCTAAGCTCAGACACTTCCCACTTACTGTATTACCTTGGGCAAGTCACTTAACCCAATCGCCTTGCCCTTACCCCAAAAAAAAGTCCTAGATATCTGGTTTTTAAAACCAATATCCAAGAGAAATTGCTCTCTCCAAAGTATCCAGTGATTCCTTCATGGCCAAAATTAATAGTTTGTTCTGAGTCTTCCTTTTGGGTTTCCTTTTTACTCTTTAAAACTAGCTAATTGATATTCTTGCATATAGTTGACATTGCTCATCTTACCTGATTATTTATTTCTAGTAGCATAAGTAGGACCTCTTATTGTCTTGTTATCTAATGCCTATAAGACCAACCTGTTTCTCGCTCTTTTCTTTTCTCTCCACTAAGTTCTCAATCTACCTCTCCTTCTTCCTCTCTCCCTCTTCTTGACTCTGTCCCTTTCTCTCTCTCTCTCCCTCCCTTTCTACCTTCCATATGTCTCTGAAATCCAAACACTTCTTACTTTTTAATTTCTTTAATATTTTATTTAAAGTATTGTCTTCCAAATTTTATCTTTCTCTCTCCCCTAAAACCTTCTAGGGACGGGAAGCAATCAGATATGGATTATACATGAGCAATTATGTAAAACATTTCCAAAAAATAAATAAATAAATAAAATTTTAAAAAAATTTCCATATAAACTAGTTTGTATTTAAAGACATGAATAAAAGAAAAAAATGAAAAAAATTGTTTTAAAAATAGCCTGCTTTGGTCCATATTCAAACAGTATCACTTCTTGTGGCTTCATCATTAATCCTTTGGGATTGTTTTGGATTATTGTTTTGCTGAAAATAACTAAGAAATTCACAGTTCTTCAGCAAACAATATTGTTGTTACTGTATAAAATGTTCTCTTCATTCAGTTCACTCTGCATCAGTTCATATATGTATAGATTTTTCTGAAATCATCCTGTTTATCAATTCTTACAGTGCAATAATACTTCACTACAATAATGTCACAATTTGTTTATCCATTCCCCTATTGATGGGAAAGCCTTAATTTCCCATTTTGGCCACCACAAAAAGAACTGTTAAAAATATTTCCTTAAAAATGGGTTCTTTCACTTGATTCTTCGCAGTGATTCTGTGATTCAAAGAAATCCCAAAAGATTTTGGACGCAAAATATAGTTTACATCCAGAAAAAGAAGTACGGAGATTGAATGTCCATCAACACATGCCATGTTACTTTCTTTTTTCTGTTTTCCTTTCTCTCATGCTTTTTCTTTTATTCTGATTTTTTCTCCCAACATGAATCATAAAGCAATAAGTACTAAAATAAATAAATATTTTAAATGAGTTCTTCCCCCCTTTTTTAATATTGATACTCCATTTTAGTTCTGTCATTATTGTATCAAAGGTTATGCAAAAATTTATAACACTTTGGATATAATACCAAATTGCTCTTCAAAATCATTGCAACACTTGACAACTCCCCGAAGAGTATATTAATGTCTCAGTTTTCCCACATGCCCTTCAACAGCCAACAATTTCCATTTTTGTCATAGTAGCCAATCTGATATGTATGATGTGGCGCTACAGAAGTCTTTTAATTTGCTTTTTTTTTTTTCAAATCCATATCAAACACTTCTTTCTACACTTATACACCCCACATTATATGAGCCTTCACAGCTCCACTCTGCAAGACCTTTTGATTGGTCTCATTGCCTCATTCTTCTTCCTATCCAGATCCATCCTCTGAGCACTGATCAGGGGAGTTTATTAAAACACTCTTCTGAATCCTCTTCCACTTTGAAAACCCCAAAACCCAAATCAGGACACCAATGCTCTTATAAATTCCAGTTGTTTCCTGATTTGTATTGGTTTTAAATAGTATTCTTTGTCTGGGATTTCACCATTTTCACCAGATGACACTTTCTTAGTTTTTCTTGGCACAGTATACTTTGTTCTCTTCAACATATTTTATGATGCTTTCCAATGTGGCCTACCTGCTTTCCCTCAGAAAACACACTTCATATTCCTTCTCTTTGTGTCTGCACTGCCTGACTGCCTGGTCATGAACCCTCATCTCTCTCCTCCTGTCACCTTTGACTTTCCTAGATTCAAGAGAGCCTTGGGCACATGACAATCTCATTATTGCAGGACTTGGTTTTGTCTGTGAGATGGTCTCCTGTGAAATCTCTATGTTAGTGACAATTGTCCTGTGGATTTCATGTTGTCACTGTCATTGCAACTTTGGAGCTTCCAAAGAATTCTAGTGACTTTTGTTTGTAGCCATTTTGAACCATAATACAAAGGCTGGTAGGAGCAAACATTGGGAGGTGGATTGTGTTTGGTGCTCTTAAAATGATTGCTTAATTCACTAATTACATATATTTTCCTAACAAGCAATCTGAACATCAATCCAAAACTTGCTGCCACTTCATTTTCAAATGAATATGATCAAAAGAAGCAGAACTCAAAAACATGGCTGAAGAATAAGAAGGGCAGGCCACTAAACTGTGAAATAAGGACAATGTCCCAGGAGATGCTTCCTCTAAAACTGTACCAGTAGCCACCTTATAACACAGGATTTAGAAACATTACAATTATTTCCCAGGATAGGAATTCAATCCATGTTGGAGTCTTTGAAGAGAAAAGCAAAACAAGAGAAAACATCCTAATTGAGCTGGAGAAATTCTTCTCAGGCAACAATGACAAGAATGTGATTTTGACCTTGCAAGTTCATTAAAGGGAATGATGCAGGTTTGGAATGAAGTTGACACATCTCCTGCAGGAAGGTATAAAAGCCCCAGTGCACACGGACGGCTCTTACACATTCATACAAACTCAACTCTGAATCCTTCCAAATCTGTCAATCTTGACACCATGAGCTACTACGGAGGTTACTATGGAGGCCTGGGCTATGGCTATGGCTCTGGTTATGGCTGTGGATGTGGCAGCTACCGGAGCCTAGGGTATGGCTATGGAGGCTGTGGCTGTGGAAGCCTGGGCTATGGTGGCTATGGCTATGGAGGCCTGGGCTATGGTAGCTATGGCTATGGCTGCTGCCGCCCATCTTGCTGTGGAAGATATTCTTCCTATGGCTTCTACTGAAAGACTATCTGCTCCTGCAAGATGACAGAATCCTTGTCCAAGCCAGCTTGAGATAAACTCCATGACTTTTGAAGGACATGATATTCTATCTACAGCTGGGTGACATAGAAGAGCATCTTGGAATCCTTATGGACCACTCAGGGGAGTGAACTGGCAGGGACTGAGATGCAGCCAGACCCACCCTTCTGGAATTGAAGCAGAATCTCACATTTCATGTGGGAAATCCCTCCAATAGCAACTCAGTTCCAGCAAGTTTGCTCAGCTCTGATATACCATGGCTGATGGATCTGTTGGTATTTTCTAATAAAGTTATTTTACTAACTTAACAAAACTGTTTCCACCTCTTTTCATTTATCCCTTTTTATATGGGGTTCTGTCTTACATGGGAAGAGATTTCAATCTTGACTTACGTTTGCGTGTTATTGCAAAATATTTTGTCTCCAATTCATCTGCTACAATGAAGGAATATCCAGATTTTTATTTTAAACTATCTTTCTTTGTTGAATCCCTTTCTCAAATTTCTGTAGTGTGTCAATTTAGTACTTCATAATTTCCCAGCCTTCACTGTACTGATGCCTTGACATGTGTTTTTTTTTAAACTATAGCCCTTCTCCCAATTCTGTGTGCATATTGATAGGGTTTTGTGCAAGTTTTCTCAAAGATGCACATGTTCCTTGTCTCATGCTCATAGTCTATCATTTCCATATACAAAAGGTCCCTATTGACTGTCAAGATGTGGATTGAGCTGATGATTTCTCATAGTCTCCCACTAGTTTCTTATCCCTGCACAAGTGGATAACACATCGCAAAATCTTCAGAAGAAAGACATAAACTCTGAAGATTGTGATATCTTCTGATGGGTTCTATTCCCTCAACTATATAGCCAGTCTGGAATGGCCTAACAAAAGGCCCTTCAGTCCATGGGGGAAGTGGACCAATTTTTAAAGAATGTTTCTTAAAGCCCTCAAACACCTGGACTCAAACTTCCAAGGAAAGAGACGATCTGATTTAATGCTCCATAGCTACACTCTGGATATTGAGCCACCAAAATCATGTCTGTCAGATGAGACCTTGGTCAGAATGTGATAGCCTCTATGAGACAAATAGGAGGAATTTAGTAAATTTTTATCCATTGAAATATTTATTGATTGAACTAATATTTTATGCAGTGAAGTAAATACTACAAGTCAGCAACCAATGGATCTTCCTGCCTCCTGTGGTTTATTTTTAAGTAAATGTGTATCAGTATATATATAATGCCTACCCCTTTTTTCTCTTTTCTGTAAAAAGCATGAAAGCTTCTGGAGCTCCACTGACTTTTCCAACAGAAAAGTTTTTAGGAGATTCATTCCCTTCAATTTTTTTCAAATCATATCTACAAATAATTCATCAGTCCTTTGATGATGACATCCTATAAAGTTCTCTTCATTGGAAACTAATCTTTTGGCACTTTTTGACAGCTTTCCAGAGGAAAAAAAAAAAGAATTTCATTCCCTCATTCATCAAGGATGAAAATCAGTTTTAAGAGCTAATAGAACATTTCTACAGACAACTTTTCCAAACTAGAAACAAATTAAAAATATCTAATACTTTTCCTTCATGATGACCATTTAAAGAAAAAAACAAACATTAAAGGAACTAGCACAGTGAATAGAACTCTAACCCTGAAGTCAGCAGAATTTGGGTTCAACTCTAAGCTCAGATACTTCACACTTACTGTTTTACCTTGGGCAAGTGACTTAACCCTATCGCCTTGCCCTCCCCCCAAAAAAAGTCCTAGATATCTGGTTTTTAAAACCAATATCCAAGAGAAATTGCTCTCTCCAAAGTATCCAGTGATTCCTTCATGGCCAAAATTAATAGTTTCTTCTGAGTCTTCCTTTTGGGTTTCCTTTTTACTCTTTAAAACTAGCTAATTGATATTCTTGCATATAGTTGACATTGCTCATCTTACCTGATTATTTATTTCTAGTAATATAAGTAGGACCTCTTATTGTCGTGTTATCTAATGCCTATAAGATCAACCTAAGTTTCTCGCTCTTTTCTTTTCTCTCCACTAAGTTCTCAGGCTACCTCTCCTTCTTCCTCTTTCCCTGTCCATGACCCTGTTCCTTTCTCTCTCTCTCTCCCACCCTTTCTGCCTTCCATATGTCTCTGGAATCCAAATACTTTTTACTTTTTGATTTCTTTAATATTTTATTTAAAGTTTTGTCTTCCAAATTCTATCCTTTCTCTCTCTCCTAAAACCTTGTTGGTACAGGAAGCAATCAGATATGGATTATACATGAGCAATTATGTAAAACATTTCCAACAAATAAATAAATAAAATTTAAAAAAAAAAAAAACATTTCCATATAAACTAGTTTGTATATAAAGACAAGAATAAAAGAAAAAATGAAAAAAAAAGTTTTAAAAATAGCCTGCTTTGCATTTGATAAAATCCAACATCCATTCCTACTAAAAACCCTTGAGACTATAGGAATAAATGGACTCTTCCTTAGAACAATCAGGAGCATATATTTACGATCGTCAGTAAGCATAATATGTAATGGAGATAAACTGGAACCTTTTCCAGTAAGATCAGGAGTGAAACAAGGTTGCCCACTATCACGATTACTATTCAATATAGTACTAGAAACTTTAGCCTCGGCAAAAAGAGCCGAGAAAGACATTCAAGGAATTAGAGTAGGAAATGAGGAAATCAAACTATCACTCTTTGTAGATGACATGATGGTATACTTAGAGAACCCCAAAGACTTTGCTAAAAAGCTATCAGAAATAATTCAGAATTTTAGCAAAGTTGCAGGATACAAAATAAATCCACATAAATCCTCAGCATTTTTATATACCACCAACAAAATGCAACAGCAAGAGATACAAAGAGAAATTCCATTTCAAACAAATGTTGAGAGTATAAAATATTTGGGAATCCATCTACCAAACAATAGTCAGGAATTATATGAGAAAAATTACAAAACACTTGCCACAAAAATAAAGTCAGATTTAAATAATTGGAAAGATATTCAGTGCTCTTGGATAGGCCAAGGGAATATAATAAAGATGACAATACTCCCCATACTAATCTATTTATTTAGTGCTATACCAATCAGACTCCCAAGAAAGTACTTTAATGACCTAGAAAAAATAACAACAAAATTCATATGGAAGAATAAAAGGTCGAGAACTGCAAGGGAACTAATGAAAAAAAAGTCAGATGAAGGTAGTGTAGGTGTACCTGATCTAAAGCTATATTATAAAGCAGCAGTCACCAAAACCATTTGGTATTGGCTAAGAAATAGACCAGTCAATCAGTGGAACAGATTGGATACAAAGGACAAAAAAGGGTACATCTATAGCAATCTAGTCTTTGACAAACCCAAATATACCAACATTAAGGATAAAAATTCATTATTTGGAAAAAACTGTTGGGAAAACTGGAAATTAGTATGGCAGAAATTAGATATGGATCCACACTTAACACCATATACCAAGATAAGATCAAAATGGGTCCATGATTTAGGCATAAAGAATGAGATCATAAATAGATTAGAGGAACAGAGAATAGTCTACCTCTCAGACCTGTGGAGGAGGAAGGAATTTATGACCAAAGGAGAACTAGAGATCATTATTGATCACAAAATAGAACATTCTGATTACATCAAACTAAAAAGTTTCTGTATAAACAATACTAATGCAAATAAGATTAGAAGGGAAGTAACAAATTGGGAAAATATTTTTACAGTTAAAGGTTCTGATAAAGGTCTTATTTCCAAAATATATAGAGAACTGACCATAATTTATAAGAAATCTAACCATTCTCCAATTGTTAAATGGTCAAAGGATATGAACAGACAATTGTCAGATGATGAAATTGAAACTATTTCCACTCATATGAAAGAGTGTTCCAAATCACTACTGATCAGAGAAATGCAAATTAAGACAACTCTGAGATACCACTACACACCTGTCAGATTGGCTAAGATGACAGGAACAAATAATGATGAATGTTGGAGGGGATGTGGGAAAACTGGGACACTGATACATTGTTGGTGGAGTTGTGAAAGAATCCAGCCATTCTGGAGAGCAATTTGGAACTTTGCACAAAAAGTTATCAAACTGTGCATACCCTTTGATCCAGCATTGCTGCTATTGGGCTTATATCCCAAAGAAATACTGAGGAGGGGAAAGGGACCTGCATGTGCCAAAATGTTTGTGGCAGCTCTTTTCGTAGTGGCCAGAAACTGGAAGTCGAATGGATGCCCATCAATTGGAGAATGGTTGGGTAAATTATGGTATATGAAGGTTATGGAATATTATTGCTCTGTAAGAAATGACCAGCAGGAGGAATACAGAGAGGCTTGGAGAGACTTACATCAACTGATGCTATGTGAAATGAATAGAACTAGAAGATCGCTGTACACTTCAATGTTGTATGAAGATGTATTGTGATGGAGGTGGATATCTTCAACATGGAGAAGATCCAACTCACTTGCAGTTGATCAAGGATGGACAGAAAAAATTACACCCAGAGAAGGAACACTGGGAAGTGAATGTAAACTGTCAGAACTACTGTCTATCTACCCAGGTTACTTATACCTTCGAAATCTAATATTCAATGTACAAGAAAATGGTATTTACATACATGTATTGTATTTAGGTTATATTGTAACACATGTAAAATTTATAGGATTGCCTGTCATCAGGGGGATGGGGGGAGGGAGGGAGGGGATAATTTGGAAAAGTGAATACAAGTGATAATGTTATAAAAAATTACTTATGCATATATAATATCAAAAAAATTATAAATAAATAAAATTTAAACAAAAAAAAAATAGCCTGCTTTGGTCCATATTCAAACAGTATCACTTCTTGTTGCTTCATCATTAATCCTTTGGAATTGTTTTGGATTATTGTTTTGCTGAAAATAACTAAGAAATTCACAGTTCTTCAGCAAACAATATTGTTGTTACTGTATAAAGTATTCTCTTCATTCTGTTCACTCTGCATCAGTTTATAAATGTATAAATCTTTCTGAAATCATCCTGCTTATCAATTCTTACAGTGCAATAATATTTCACTACAATAATGTCACAATTTGTTTATCCATTGCCCTATTGATGGGAAAGCCTTAATTTCCCCTTTTGGCCACCACAAAAAGAACTGGTAAAAATATTTCCTTAAAAATGGGTTCTTTCACTTGATTCTTCGCAGTGATTCTGTGATTCAAAGCAATCCCAAAAGATTTTGGATACAAAATCCAATTTACATTCAGAAAAAGATCTATGAAGATTGAATGTCAATCAACACATGCCATGTTAACTTCTTTTTTCTGTTTTCCTTTCTCTCATGCTGTTTCTTTTGTTCTGATTTTTCTCTCCAAACATGAATCATAAAGCAATGTGTCCTAAAATAAATAAATATTTTAAATGAGATTTTTCCTCCTTTTTTTTAATATTGATCCCCCAATTTATTTGTTATTATTGGATCAAAGGTTATACAAAATTTTATAACACTTTGGGTAAAATCCCAAATTGTCTCCAAAATCGTTGAATCAATTGACAACTCCCCGAAGAGTGTATTAATGTCTCGGTTTTAGCACATGCCCTTCAACAGCCAACAATTTCCACTTTTGTCATAGTAGCCAATCTGATATGTATGATGTGACACTACAGAAGTCTTTTAATTTGCTTTTTTTTTTCAAATCCATATCAAACACTTCTTTCTACACTTATACTCCCCACATTATATGAGCCTTCACAGCTCCACTCTGCAAGCCCTTTTGATTGGTCTCATTGCCTCATTCTTCTTCCTATCCAGATCCATCCTCTGAACACTGATCAGGGGAGTTTATTAAAACACTCTTCTGAAGCCTCTTTCACTTTGAAAACCACAAATCCCAAATCAGGACACCAATACTCTTATAAATTCCAAATGTTTCCTGATTTGTATTGGTTTTAAATAGTATCCTTTGTCTGGGATTTCACCATTTTCACCAGATGACACTTTCTTAGTTTTTCTTGGCACAGTATACTTTGTTCTCTTCAACATATTTTATGATGCTTTCCAATGTGGCCTACCTGCTTTCCCTCAGAAAACACACTTCATATTCCTTCTCTTTGTGTCTGCACTGCCTGACTGCCTGGTCATGAACCCTCATCTCTCTCCTCCTGTCACCTCTGACTTTCCTAGATTCAAGAGAGCCTTGGGCACATGACAATCTCATTATTGCAGGACTTGGTTTTGTCTGTGAGATGTTCTCCTGTGGAATCTCTATGTTAGTGACAATTGTCCTGTGGATTTCATGTTGTCACTGTCATTGCAACTTTGGAGCTTCCAAAGAATTCTAGTGACTTTTGTTTGTAGCCATTTTGAACCATAATACAAAGGCTGGTAGGAGCAAACATTGGGAAGTGGATTGTGTTTGGTGCTCTTAAAATGATTGCTTAATTCACTAATTACATATATTTTCCTAACAATCAATCTGAACAACAATCGAAAACTTGCTACCACTTCATTCTCAAATGAATCTGATCAAAAGAAGCAGAACTCAAAAACATGTCTGAAGAATAAGAAGGGCAGGCCACTAAACTGTGAAATAAGGACAATGTCCCAGGAGATGCTTCCTCTAAAACTGTACCAGTAGCCACCTTATAACACAGGATTTAGAAACATTACAATTATTTCCCAGGATAGGAATTCAATCCATATTGGAGTCTTTGAAGAGAAAATTAAAATAAGAGAAAACATCCTAATTGAGCTGTAGAAATTCTTCTCAGGTAACAATGACAAGAATGTGATTTTGACCTTGCAAGTTCATTAAAGGGAATGATGCAGGTTTGGAATGAAGTTGCCACACCTCCTGCAGGAAGGTATAAAAGTCCCAGTGCACACGGACGTCTCTTACACATTCATACAAACTCAACTCTGAATCCTTCCAAATCTGTCAATCTTGACACCATGAGCTACTACGGAGGTTACTATGGAGGCCTGGGCTATGGCTATGGCTCTGGTTATGGCTGTGGATGTGGCAGCTACCGGAGCCTAGGGTATGGCTATGGAGGCTGTGGCTGTGGAAGCCTGGGCTATGGTGGCTATGGCTATGGAAGCCTGGGCTATGGTGGCTATGGCTATGGCTGCTGCCGCCCATCTTGCTGTGGGAGATATTCTTCCTATGGCTTCTACTGAAAGAATCCTTGTCCAAACCAGCTTGAGATAAACTCCATGACTTTTGAAGGACATGATATTCTATCTACAGCTGGGACATAGAAGAGCATCTTGGAATCCTTATGGACCACTCAGGAGAGTGAACTGGCAGGGACTGAGATGCAGCCAGACCCACCCTTCTGGAATTGAAGCAGAATCTCACATTTCATGTGGGAAATCCCTCCAATAGCAACTCAGTTCCAGCAAGTTTGCTCAGCTCTGATATACCATGGCTGATGGATCTGTTGGGATTTTCTAATAAAGTTATTTTACTAACTTAACAAAACTGTTTCCACCTCTTTTCATTTATCCCTTTTTATATGGGGTTCTTTCTTACATGGGAAGAGATTTCAATCTTGACTTACTTTGTGTGTTATTGCAAAATATTTGGTCTCCAATTCATCTGCTACAATGAAGGAATATCCAGATTTTTATTTTAAAATATATTTCTTTGTTGAATCCCTTTCTCAAATTTCTGTAGTGTGTCAATTTAGTACTTCATAATATCCCGGCCTTCACTGTACTGATGCCTTGGCATGTGTTTTTTTTAAACTGTAGCCCTTCTCCCAATTCTGTGAGCATATTGATAGGGTTTTGTGCAAGTTTTCTCAAAGATGCACATGTTCCTTGTTCATACTCATAGTCTATCATTTCCGTATACAAAAGGTCCCCATTGACTGTCAAGATGTGGATGGAGCTGATAACCTCTCTTAGTCTTCCACTACTTTCTTTTCACTCACCAATTGAAAATTCCCTGCACATGTGGATACCACATCACAAAATCTTCAGAAGAAAGACATAAACTCTGAAGATTGTGATATCTTCTGATGAGTTCTATCTCCTCAACTATATAGCCAGTCTGGAATGGCCTAACAAAAGGCCCTCCAATCCGTGGGGTAGTGGACCAATGTTTAAAGAATATTTCTTAAAGCCCTCAAACACCTGAACTCAAACTTCCAGGGAAAGAGAAGATGTGATTTTATGCTCCATAGCTACACTCTGGATATTGTGCCACCAAAATCCTGTCTCTCAGATGAGACCTTGATCAGAATGTGATAGCCTCTATGAGGCAAATAGGAGGAACTTAGTAAATTTTTATCCATTGAAATGTTTATTGATTGAATGAATATTTTATGCAGTGAAGTAAACACTACAAGTCAGCAACCAATGGATCTTCCTGCCTCCTGTGGTTTATTTTTAGATACATGTGTATTTTTATATATATATATATATATATATATATAAACACCTTTTCTATAAAAAGCATGAAGGCTTCTGGAGCTCAACTGACTTTTTCAACAGAAAGGTTTTCAGGAGATTCACTCCCTTCAGTTTTTTTCAAATCATATCTGCAAACAATTCATCAATACTTTGCCTGATGAGATCCTGTAAAGTTCTCTTCATTGGAAACTAATCTTTTGGCACTTTTTGACAGTTTTCCAGAGAAAAAAAAATTCCCTCATTCATCAAGGATGAAAATCAATTTTAAGAAGTAAAAAGAACATTTCTAGAGCCTAGTTTTCCAAATTAGGAACAAATGAAAAATATCTAATAGCTCTCCTTCACGATGACCATTAAAAAAGAAAAAAACCAACAATTTTAAAAGAACTGGCACAGTCAATAGAACTCTATCCCTGAAATCATTAGGATTTGAGTTCAAATCTAAGCCTAGACACTTCACATTTCCTGTGTGACCTTGGGCAATTCACTTAACCCAATCTTCTCCCCCCCACCACCCCCCCAAAAAAGTCCTAGATATCTGGTTTTTAAAACCAATATCCAAGAGAAATTGCTCTCTCCAAAGTATCCAGTGGTTCCTTCATGGCCAAAATTAATAGTTTCTTCTGAGTCTTCCTTTTTGGTTTCCTTTTTTTCTCTTTAAAACTGGCTAATTGATATTCTTGCATATATTTGACATCGCTATTCTTACCTGATTATTTCTAGTAGTATAAGTAGGACCTCTTATTGTCTTGTTATCTAATGCCTATAAGAGCAACCTAAGTTTCTCTCTTTTTTCTTTTCTCTCCACTAAGTTCTCAATCTACCTCTCCGTCCTCTCTCCCTCTCCTTGACCCTGTCCCTTTCTATCTCTCTCTCTCTCTCCCTTTCTGCCTTCCATATGTCTCTGGAATCCAAACACTTCTTACTTTTTAATTTTTTTAATATTTTATTTTAAGTTTTGTCTTCCAAATTCTATCCTTTCTCTCTCCCCTAAAACCTTCTTGGGACAGGAAGCAATCAGATTTGGATTATACATGAGCAATTAAGTGAAACATTTGCATATAAACCAGTTTGTATATGAAGACATGAATAAAAGAAAAATGAAAAAAAGTTTTAAAAGTAGACTGCTTTGCTCCATATTTAAACAATATCACTTCTTTTTGCTTCATTATTAGTACTTTGGGATTGTTTTGGATTATTGTTTTGCTGAAAATAACTAAGAAACTCGCAGTTCTTCAGCAAACAATATTGTTGTTACTGTATAAAATGTTCTCTTCATTCTGTTCACTATGCATCAGTTCATATATGTATAGATTTTTTTGAAATCATCCTGTTTATCAGTTCTTACAGTGAAATAATATTTCACTACAATAATGTCACAATTTGTTTATCCATTCCCCTATTGATGGGAAAGCTTTCATTTCCAATTTTGGCCACCACAAAAGAACTGTTAAAAATATTTCCTTAAAAATGGGTTCTTTCACTTGGTTCTTCGCAGTGATTCTGTGATCCAAAGCAATCCCAAAAGATTTTGGACACAAAATCCAATTTACATCCAGAAAAAGAAGTACGGAGATTGAATGTCCATCAACACATGCCATGTTAATTTCTTTTTTCTGTTTTTCTTTCTCTCATGCCTTTTCTTTTATTCTGATTTTTCTCTCCCAAAATGAATCATAAAGCAATGTGTACTAAAATAAATAATTATTTTAAATGAGTTCTCTCCCCCTTTTTTAATATTGATTCCCCAATTTAGTTCTGTTATTATTGGATCAAGGGTTATGCAAAATTTTATAACACTTTGGGCATAATCCCAAATTGCTTTCTAAAATCATTGAATCAATTGACAACTCCTAAAAGAGTATATTAATGTCTCAGTTTTCCCACATGCCCTTTAACAGCCAACAATTTCCATTTTTGTCATAGTAGCCAATCTGATATGTATGATGTGGCGCTACAGAAGTCTTTTAATTTGCATTTTTTTTTCAAATCAATACCAAACACGTCTTTCTACTCTTACACTCCCCACATTATAAGAGCCTTCAAGTTCCACTCTTCAAGCCCTTTTGATTGGTCTCATTGTCTCATTCTTCTTCCTATCCAGATCCATCTTCTGATCACTATCAAGGGAGTTTATTAAAACACTCTTCTGACTCCTCTTCCACTTTAAAAAACCCCAGATCCCAAATCAAATCACCAATACTCTTATAAACTCCAATTATTTACTGTTTTGTATTGTTTTTTTTAAAAAGGTATTCTTTGTCTGGGATTTCACACATTTTACCAGCTGACACTATCTTAGCTTTTCCTTTCCCAGTATACTTTATTCTCTTCCACATAATTTATGATCCTTTCTCATGTGGCCTACCTGCTTTCACTCAGAAAACACACTTCATGTGCCTTCTATTTGCTTTTGAATTGCCTAACTGTCTGGTCAAGAATCCTCATCTCTCTCATCCTGTCACCTCTGACTTTCCCAGATTCAAGAGAACTGGCACATTACTTAACCCCATTATCCCAGGACTTGGTTATGTCTGTGAGATGTTCTCCTGTGAAAACTCTATGTTTGTGACAAGTGTCCTGCGGATTTCATGTTTTCACTGTCGTTGGAACTGTGGAGCTGCCAAAGAATTCTAGTGACTTTTGTTTGTAGCCAGTTGGAAACCTGAATACAAGGGCAGGTAAGGAGCAAACATTAGGGAGGTGGATTGTGTTTGGTACTATTAAAATTTTACTTAATTCACTAATTACATACATTTTTTTCTAACAATCAATCTGAAAATCAATCTGAAACTTGCTGCTACTTCATTCTCAAACAAATCTGATCAAAAGAAGCAGAACTCAAAAATATGGCTGAAGAATAAGAAGGGCAGGCCATTAAGCTGTGCCTCCAAAACTGTTTATGCCAGCAGCCACATTAACAACATAAGCTTTAGAAACATTGCAATTATTTCTCAGGACAAGAATTCAATCCATGTTGGAGTCTTTATAAAGAAAAAGCAAATCAAGAGAAAACATCCTAATTGAGCTGGAGAAATTCTTCTCAGGTAACAATGACAAGAATGTGATTTTGACCTTGCAAGTTCATTAAAGGGAATGATGCAGGTTTGGAATGAAGTTGCCACACCTCCTGCAAAAAGGTATAAAAGTCCCAGTGCACAAGGATGGCTCTTACACATTGATACAAACTCAACTCTGAATCCTTCCAAATCTGTCAATCTTGACACCATGAGCTACTACGGAGGTTACTATGGAGGCCTGGGCTATGGCTATGGCTCTGGTTATGGCTGTGGATGTGGCAGCTACCGGGGCCTAGGCTATGGCTATGGAGGCTGTGGCTGTGGAAGCCTGGGCTATGGTGGCTATGGCTATGGAGGCCTGGGCTATGGTGGCTATGGCTATGGCTGCTGCCGCCCATCTTGCTGTGGGAGATATTCTTCCTATGGCTTCTACTGAAAGAATCCTTGTCCAAACCAGCTTGAGATAAACTTCGTGACTTTTGAAGGACATGATATTCTATCTACAGCTGGGTGACATAGAAGAGCATCTTGGAATCCTTATGGACCACTCAGGAGAGTGAACTGGCAGGGACTGAGATGCAGCCAGACCCACCCTTCTGGAATTGAAGCAGAATCTCACATTTCATGTGGGAAATGCCTCCAATAGCAACTCAGTTCCAGCAAGTTTGTTCAGCTCTGATATACCATGGCTGATGGATCTGTTGGGATTTTCTAATAAAGTTATTTTACTAATGTAACAAAACTGTTTCCACCTCTTTTCATTTATCCCTTTTTATATGGGGTTCTGTCTTACATGGGAAGAGATTTCAATCTTGACTTGTTTGTGTTTTATTGCAAAATATTTGGTCTCCAATTCATCTGCTACAATGAAGGAATATCCAGATTTTTATTTTAAAATATCTTTCTTTGTTGAATCCCTTTCTCAAATTTCTGTAGTGTGTCAATTTAGTACTTCATAATATCCTGGCCTTCACTGTACTGATGGCTTGGCATGTGTTTTTTTAAACTGTAGCCCTTCTCCCAATTCTGTGTGCATATTGATAGGGTTTTGTGCAAGTTTTCTCAAAGATGCACATGTTCCTTGTCTCATGCTCATAGTCTATCACTTCCATATACAAAAGGTCCCCATTGACTGTCAAGATGTGGATTGAGCTGATGACTTCTCTTAGTCTCCCACTAGTTTCTTATCCCTGCACAAGTGGATACCACATCGCAAAATCTTCAGAAAAAAGACATAAACTCTGAAGATTGTGATATCTTCTGATGAGTTCTATTTCCTCAACTATATAGCCAGCCTGGAATGGCCTAACAAAAGGCCCTTCAGTGCGTGGGAGAAGTGGACCAATTCTTAAAGAATGTTTCTCAAAGCCCTCAAACACCTGAACTCAAACTTCCAGGGAAAGAGACTATCTGATTTAATGCTCCATAGCTACACTCTGGATATTGAGCCACCAAAATCATGTCTCTCAGATGAGACCTTGGTCAGAATGGGATAGCCTCTATGAGGCAAATAGGAGGAACTTAGTAAATTTTTATCTATTGAAATGTTTATTGATTGAACTAGTATTTTATGCTGTAGAGGAAACATTAAGAGTTCTGCAACCAATGGATCTTCCTGCCTCCTGTGGTTTATTTTTTTAAGTCCATGTGTATCAGTATATATATAATGCCTAGCCTTTTTTTCTCTTTTCTGTAAAAAGCAGGAAAGTTTCTGGAGTTCATCTGGCTTTTTCAACAGAAAGGTTTTCAGGAGATTCACTCCCTTCAATTTTTTTCAGATCATATATACAAATAATTTATCAATCTTTTTCCTGATGACATCCTATAAAGGTCACTTCATAGGAAACTAATTCTTCAGTCACTTTGACAGCTTTTCAAAGGAAAAAAAAATTTTATTGTTTCTTTCATCAAGAATGAAAATTGGTTTTAAGAGGTAAAAGAGAATCTCTAGAGCCAAGTTCTCCAAATTGGGAATAAATAAAAAATTTCTAATACCTCTCCTTCACAATGACCATTTTTTTTAAAATGTAAGAGATCTGGTATAGTGAATAGAGCATCAACCCTGGAGTTAGGAGGATATTTGTTCAAATCCAACCTCAGACACTTGATACTTACTAATTGTGTGACCCTGGGCAAGTCACTTAATCCCAAACTCCATGCCAAAAAAAAATCCTAGATATCTAGTTCTAAAATTAACATTAAAGAGAAATTACTCTTTCCAAAATATCCAGTGATTTCTTCATGGCCAAAACTAATAGTTTCTTCTGAATTTTCCTTCTTGATTTCCCACTGTCTCTTTAAAACACTGGATAATTGGTATTCTTGCATAGGTTTTACATTGTTCTTCTTACCTAATTATTTATTTCTATTGTCATAAGTTGGTCAATTGTCTTATAGGATCAATGCCTATAAGATCAGTCCTAACATTCTCTCTCATTTCTTTTCTCTCCACTAAGTTCTCTCTTCCTCCTTTTCTCTCTCCCTCAGTCCCTCCCTTCCTCTCTTTCTCCCTACTTTCTTCCTTCCCTCCCTCCCTCGTTCCCTCTCTCCCTCTCCCTCCCCCTCTCCTTCTCCTCCTCCCCCTCTCTCCCCTTCCCCCTCCCCCCCTCCCCTCTCTCTCTTTCTCTCTCTCTCTCTCTTTCAATCTGTCCTCAAACACATAAACTCAATCTACAGGGAAGGAGAGTATCTGCTTATTTACTCAACAATTTGCTGTGATTTTTGGCCCCCAAAATCAAGTCCCTCAGAAAGGTTTTGGGGAAGAAAGAGCTTAGTACCCTACAAAGCATCTAGTAGTAACTTAATAAACTTTTAGATGTTGAAATATTTGACTACTGAAATATTGTTTCAGACAGTGGAGGAAATACTGCAAGTGTTGCAGTTGATCTTGTGCCTCTGGCAGTTTATCTCAAAATTAATGAGTATTCATGAATATGTAATTCCTAGCCTTCATTCTCCTTTTGCCAATAAACATGTATGTTTCTACTAATTCACTGGCATTTCAATGGAAATGCTTTCAAATGATTCATTTCAATCAATTCTTCCCAAAACAAATTTCTAAGTGATTCATCAGTACTTTGCCTATAGACATGCTATGATGGTCATTTCAATGGAAATTAATCCTTCAGAAAGAAGATGATCTCTCGCTTTCAAAGAAATACAAAGTGTACATAATAGATTTCCAGTTTCATATGTATCATCTTTTTTAGTGCACAATATTATTAGAAACTGTATAGATATGTATACATATATTTTACTTAACATATACTTTAACATGTATTAGCCTTCCTGCCATCTAGGGGAGAGGTGGGGGAAGGAGGGGAAAAGTTAGAACAGAAGGTTTTGCAAGGGTCAATGCTGAAAAATTACCCATGCATATATCTTGTAAATAAAAAGCTATAATTTTTTAAAAATAATATTATTAGAATGCTGGTTGTATTCCATATATTAAAAATAAAATAAGTTACTTATTATTTTTAATAAAAATATATCAGGAAGCAAGCTACCTTACGCTGACTACCTCTAAAATTATTCAGGATAATAACAGTAGCAGATAAGATATCACATGTCTGACCTCAATCCCACATGATTTTAGTTTCTTCTGTCATGACTACCATGCATGGAAAGCTTTCTATTCTATGTAGTTTGAAAATAATATTGACATGATTGGGCAGTGGGGTGATGCAATGGATAGAGTGAATTTTGTGGAGTTGGAAGGATCTAGGTTCAAATCCAGCATTAGACACTGTGTGATGCTGGGCAAATAACTTGAACATGTACGCCTCAGTTTCCCCATCTGTAAGGCAAACTAAAGAAGGAGATAGCAAATTATTCCAGTATCTCTCTCAGGAGAATCTCAGGTAAGATCATGAAGTGTCTAACACAACTAAACAAGAACAACAAATGATGACGTCTGTTCAAAATATTGTTCTTCAGTTTTTATGAGTCTAGATGGTTGTTGACAATAATTCTGTCAATAATGGTGCCCTAGATGCAATCAAACTCCATTGCTGAATCCCCAAGGATACTTTAGAGATTACATTACTAATACTGAGATTTGTTGTTTATTTGTTGTTTGTGAAGCATAATGAGCTTCTGGTGACCTAATCAAGTCTTTCTAGCTATTCAATAAGTGTTTGAATTTTACAACCCAGAAAATAAGTTATCTAAAAAGTTCAAGGTTTTGAAGTTATGCCCTAGCTAAGTCTACTATTTCTATAAAGACAACTTTCTTTTTAATATTATTCACTAAAATCCTCATTCTAAATGAAAGATTTTTTCCTAATAGTTCCTCTTTTATTTTCTTTTAAAAATTTGATTAAAATATTCAATTAATACTAAAAAAAAAAGAAAGAAAAGAACATTCTTAGTGTGGAAAGAGCTTTTCATTCTCTTTAACAAAGTTAAAAATGAGTTTAGCAGTGTAAAAGAGCATCTCTAGATCCAAGTTCTCCTAAATGGAAACAAATTTAAAAAGCTACTACCTGTACATTTTGGTAGCCATTAAAAAACTTTAAGAAACCTGGTACAAAAAAAGAAATGGCGCAACATTATTTACAGCAGCCCTTTTTGTGATGATGAAAGATTTGAAATTGTGGTAATGACTATCAACTGGGGAATGGCTGAACAAGTTCTGCTGTATGAATGTAATGGAATACTATTGGTCTATAAAAATGATGAGCAAGTAGATTTAAGCAAAAATCTAGAAAGACAAATAAGATAATGCCGAGTGAAGTGAATAGAATTATAAAAATATTGTAGACAATAACAATAACATCATGAGATGATCCACTATGATACCTCTCCTTAGAAATACCATGATTCAAGACAATTCCATAAAACTCCTGGTGGAACACATCCAGAAAAAGAATTATGAAATCTGAGTGCAGAGTATAGCATAACATTTTCATTTTGTTTTTTATTTTAATTTTCTCGTAGCTTTTCCCTTTTGTTTTGATTCTTCTTTCACAACCTGACTAATGTGGAAATATGTTTAATGTGATTTTTAATCATATTATAGCATGATTGTTGTTAAGTAAGATTGGTTGTGATATTGGGAATTGGGAGTGAAAGAGAAAAATTTGGAACTCAAAAAGAAAAGAATGCTAAAAACTATCTTTACATGTATTTGGGGGGAAAAAAAGAAAGAAATACTATTAAGTGCAGAGTGGGAGAGAGAGAGGGAGAGACCTAGCATAGTGTCCTCAGTATTCTCTGAGACTCATGGACTTTTTTTGTATTTATTGAAATTATCATATGTTTTCTTTTGGTTTTGTTATTAATATGGTTGATTATGGCAATAGTATTCCTGATATTGAAACACAATTGCTATAATTGACCATATCGATAACAAAATCAAAAGAAAACATATGATTTCAAAGATGCAAAAAAAGCTTTTGACAAAGTACAGCAGCCATTCCCATGAAAAACATTAGAGACATCACTGTTTCACAAAAAATTGCTGGGAAAACTGGAAAATAATATGTCAGAAACTTCACATAAATATGCATTTCACACTCCATACAAAAATAAAGTCAAAATGGGTATATGATTTGGGCATAAAGGCTGATACCATAAGCAAATCAGGAGAGCAAGGGAAAGTTTACCTATCAGATTTTTGAAGAAGAGAGGAATTTATGACCAAAGAAGAACTAGAGAACATTATGAAAAGCTAAATCAACAACTTTGATTACATTAAATTCAAAAGGGTTTGCACAAACAAGACCAACAAAAACAAGATTAAAAGGGATGCAGAAATCTGGGGGAGGAATTTTACAGTCAGTGTTTATGATAAATGAATGCCTAATTTCTAAAATATATAAAGAACTGTGTCAAATTTATAAGAATATGTCATTCCCCAATTGATGGTGAAAGGATATGAACAATTTTTAGATAATCGAATTGAAGCCATCTATAGTTCTATAAAAAATGCTCTAACTCACTATTGATTAGAGAAATGCAAGTTAAAATATCTCTGAGGTATACACCTCACATCTCTCAGAATACCCAAGATGACAGGAAAAGATAATGATAAATGTTGGAGGAGATATAGTGAAACTGGGACACTAATGCATTGTTGGTGGAGTTGTGAATGATCCAACCATTCTGGAGAGCAATCTGAACCTATGCCCAAAGGGCACACACTCATTGACACAGCAGTGCCACTACTGGGTCTGTTTCCAAAGGAAATCATAAAGGAAAGAAAAGGAGCCACATGTGCAAAAATGTTTGTAGCAGCTCTTTTTGTGATGACAAAGAATTGAAAAAATGAGTATGTGGCTATAAATTGGAGAATGACTATAGCTATAATATATGAAAGTAATGGAGTATTATTATTCTATAAGAAATGATGAACAAGATAATTTTAGAAAGGTCTGGAAAGATTTATATGAGTGAAACAAGCAAAACCAGAAATACATTGTATATAGTAACAGTAAAATTGTGTGATGACCATCTGTGAAAGATTTGGTTGTTCTCAGTGGTTCAGTGATCCAAAATAATCTCAATAAACTTTGGTTAGAAAACATCATCTACATCCAGAAAGAGAACTATGGAGATTGGATGTAAATCAACACATACTATATTCACTTTTTTTGCCTTTTTTTTCCTTCTCTCATGATTTTTCCTTTAGTTCTGATTTTTTCTCTTATCATGATTAATAAAGCAATATGTATTTTAAAAGTTAATATATATGTTTAACCAAAAACATAAAATATTTTAAAAAGAAAATTATTGTGGAACTTTTAGAAGCTAAGAGGAGAGATATGGTGTTTACTGCTGTTCCTAACTAAGCACATTTTTCTCCTCATCAGTTAAAGTCTTTCTGAGATGTTCCAAAACCAAGGGGCTATAATCTGCCTTCTCTCCACTACAACTTCTTAGTTGGTAACAACTTCATCTTCTATGGACTTATTCCCCAAGACTAACTATGCCATCTCAGTTTTTAGAGCAGCATTTTGCCTGAACTTGAGGGTTCAGCTGCCTGTCTACCTAGGTGAGGAAATCATGATCGCACCCAAACTCATAATATCAGCATTTAGTATCTCTCCATTTAGAAAGTCCATCACTGCACAGTAATCAATAGAGCTATCTCAAGGTCCCTTCTGGTTCTTCTTAGACTGTCTTTGAAAACCTAGAAATCTGGTTCCTGAATACAATATTCAAGAGAAACTGCTATCTCCACTTTGGCCTTTTGGCCAAAACTAATGACTTCCTCTGAGTTTTCTTTCTTCTTGTTGGCCTTTCAGATCTTGGAAATCTAGGTAATTGGTGCTGCTCCATAGATATAACACAGTTCTTTAAGACATATTCTTCATTTTTGGTGTCCTGAAACAGCCAATTATCTTGTCACCAAAAGCCTCTGTGATTAATCTTAAATTTCTATTTTTTTCCAATTCTTCTCCATTTAATTTTCTCTTATGTTGAAAGAGTAGAAATCCCTAAATTATCCAATTCTCTCTCTCTCTCTCTCTCTCTCTTCTCTCTCTCTCTCTTCTCTCTCTCTCTCTTTCTCTCTCTCTCTTCTCTCTCTCTTCTCTCTCTCTCTTCTCTCTCTTTCTCTCTTCTCTCTCTTCTCTCTTCTCTCTCTCTCTCTCTCTCTCTCTCTCTCTCTCTCTCTCTCTCTTTCTCACACACACACACACACACACACACACACACACACACACACACACACACACCACAGGAGGGGAGACAGACAAACAGAGAAAGAGACACAGAGACACAGATAAAGAGAGAGAGGGAGGGAGGGAAGAAAGAAGAGAAGGAAGGAGAGAGAACTTAGTGGAAAGGAAAGAAAGAGAATTAGGATCTCTTTCTATCTGTCTCTGTCTCTTTTTTCTCTCTTTTTCTCCTACTCACTCTTTCCATCCTTTATTCACTATCAAATCTTGAATTATAGGCAAAAATCTCTCCTAAGCTTCAGTCATATATCATAAACTATAAAACAATTTCAATTTTATATCTCCTACATATCCCAAAACCACCAACTCTATAACTGATCTCTTTATCCTGCTTCTTCAAAAGCTACCTATCTATTCAAAACTTCTCTATAGCTTTCAAGGAAACTACCACCAGGCCAAGAAATCAGGCTCACAGACTTGGGGAAGATGTATCATCATAATTATCCGGTTAGCAAAACTTCTCCTTTCCATTTTCACAAAGTCTCTGCAATCCAAACACATTTTTCTACTCATACTGCCCCCACAGTTGTTCAACCTTCACAGGCCTCTCTGCAAGATCCTTTGATTGGTCTCTCTGCCTCAGTCTTCTGATCACAGGGATCAAGTTATTTTCCCAAATATTCTTCCTAACTACTCGTCCTAAAATATTCTTCTGACTCTGTCCAACTCTAATCACTCAAAATCCCAAATTACTACATCAATAATCTTGGAAACCCCAATTGCTTCATCTTTTGTATTGATTTAAGAAAATATCCTATGTCTGGGATTTCATCAACTTCATCAACTGACTCCTTCCTCTTACCTTTCCATTTTCATTACATTTTATTCTCTTCCCCACATTTGAAGATTATGCCCTATGTAGCTTACCTACTTTTGCTCAGACAATGCCTTTTACTCACATGTTTTATGCTTGACTTGGCACTATGTATCCTGCCAAGAATTCTCTCCTCTCTCCTACAGTCTACTGTGACTTTTACTAATAGAAGACAATCTCTAGACTGCAGCATGACCCCATTGTCCCAGGAATTAGGGCCTTTGACCCTTTTGCCTTCTCTCCTGTGAAAGCTCCGTGTAAGTGGCAGCTGCAATGTTCTTTTCATTTTTTTTTTATTGTTCTTAGGACTTCAGAGCTTCCTGAGAACTGAGACTCCGGTGACCTCTCATTGTATTCCCAGACCTAAGTACAATAGCTAGTAGAGTGCAAGTATTGGGGAGGTGGTTTGTATCTGCGCTTTTTGAATGGTGATTTAATTCACTAATTCCATGCATTTTTTCTCCACAATTATCTCAACTTCAATCTGAAATTTGCTGTCCTTTGATCCTTTAAAAGATGTGATCAAAAGAAACAGAATTAAAATCATACTCAAAGAATCAGAAGGCTAGGCCACTAAGCTGTGAAATAAAAACAATATCCCAGGAAAGGCTGCCATTAAGACCATTTAGACCACCAACTACACTAATCACAGAGACTTTGGCAACATTATAATTATTTCTTATGACAGGAATGCAATATTTGTTGGAGTCTTCATAGAGAAATAACAAATCTAGAGAAAACAATGTTAATGAGCTGGAGAAATTCTTCTCAGGCAAAAAAAAAAAAAAAAAAAAAAAAAAAAAACCAGTGACAAGAATGTGATTTTGCCTTGGCAAGTTCATTAAAGAAAATGATGCAATTCTGGAATGAAGCTGCCACACCTTCTGTTTGGAAGTATATAAAAGTCACAGTACACATGATTACCTATACATTCACCCAAACTGAACCTTGACATCCTTTCAAATCTCTGATTCTTAACACAATGAGCTACTACGGAGGTTACTATGGAGGCCTGGGCTATGGCTATGGCTCTGGTTATGGCTGTGGATGTGGCAGCTACCGGGGCCTAGGCTATGGCTATGGGGGCTGTGGCTGTGGAGGTCTGGGCTATGGTGGCTATGGCTATGGAGGCCTGGGATGTGGAGGCTATGGCTACAGAGGCTATGGCTATGGCTGCTGCCGCCCATCTTGTGGAGGATGCTACTCTTCTGGATTCTATTAAAGAAACATCTGCTCCTGCAGTGTCATGGAATTATTGTCTGGTCAAGCCTGGGTTAATTCCACATTTTCCTAATGACATCATATTCCATCTATTTATACTACTGGATTGTATAGGAGGGCTACTAAAAGATGACTCAGAATCCAGATCAGAATCACTCAAGACAGCAAAGTAGCAAGGACTGAGAAACAGCTGGATTTGTTCTTCTGGGAAAAGATGCAGAATCTCATCATCATGAGGGATTTTTCTCCCAGAGATAACTCATTTCCATCAATTTTGCATAACTCTGATATACTATGGCTGAAATATCTATTGTTATTATCTAATAAATTTGTGTGCTGGCTTGATAAAACTGTTTTCACCTCTCTTCCTTGAAGTGCTTGTATTTGGGCTTCAGTCTTAAATTGTGAAGAGATTTTCATTCTTGTGTGTCATTACTGAAGATTTAGTCTCTAATTATTTTTTTTTTGCAAGTGATAACTCTCCAGATTTCTGTTCAAAAAATATTATTTCCTTGTTAAACTCCTCTCTAAAATATTACTTTTTTAGTGTTAAAAATGTAGTGTTTCTCAATACACAGGACCCCACTTTACTGATGGCAAGGTCTTTGTTTTTGTACTCCATGGTCTGTCTCCCACATTCCATGTGCACATGGACTATTTTTTTATGTTAACTTTTCTGAGATTCACTTCTTCATCACCATTTGCTTATGATCCATTACTTGAAGATCCAAATGGTTCTTGATAATTGTCAAGATGTGGATTGGTCCAGTAATTTCTAGTTGTCTCTCTCCATTTTCTTTTCTTTTCTTTTTTACAAAATTAAAAAAAAAGGAATAGAAAAAAGAATACCAGAAAAGAAAAATTAGAAAAATTGTCATGTGCTCAGCAGAGCATCAGGAAAATTCACTGTACATAACAATAAACTTCCATTTCAAGAAAGCATATATAATAATAGATGAAATTATATTCATGAGTTCCATGTTTTCTTTGCTTCCTTATAAGTTATTTTTTTGTTCTCTGCTGGACACTTTGTTACTTTATTCTTTTTTCCCCCTTTCATCCCCCCACCTCCCGCAAGCAGGTTACAGTTAAGCACAGACATATATATATATATATATATATATATATATATATATATATATATATATATATATATATATATATATATATATATATATACACACCTACCCATAGACCCACAAACTTATAGATATATTTCTATCTGCACATACATAGACCTACATGCATATTCATATACTTAGACACATATATAAACATACATATCTACACGTATATAAACATGCATCTAAAATAATGTAGATTTCTCTCTTGATTTAATCTTTAAGTTTGACTTTAAGATCAATGATTACTACTTTTACTTTTTTCATAATAAATTTTACTCCTGATCTTTGTAAGGTTTCTGTATTTCTCTTATTTCCTATCTCTATTAACTTTTACTTTAATTCTGCTCCTTAACTTGCCTTGCTATTACTCAATCTCCCCCATTCATGGATGCCTCCTTTGTCTTCTACTCCACCCTTTTCTTCCCTCTATATCCCATTCTCATTAATCTAAACATCTTTCTGGACTCCATCTAATTTTATGCTATCCTTTCCACCTTTATCTCTTTCCCATTAATCTACACACATTGTCCCACTGTCAAAAATCTACACATCTTTCTATATCCCACTTTATCCTATGCTCTTCCTCCTTATTTCCTTATAGATTTTGGAGGGTGCTACACCTATCATGATATGGCTATGTAGTGTTCCCTATTTAACGCATTCCCAATGTGAGTAGATTTTCGGAACTATGAGCCCTCCTTTCCCCGTTAATGTTTCTGTATCTGTTCTTCCTCTGCATCTTGTTTGCACAGAATAATCACTATTTTTACTTTTCCCTAGAAAGTTTTGCATTTTAGAATCAGATCTCAACTCTGACTCAATCTTTCTTTTGAGCTACACAATTATTGATATCAATTATAAATATGTGATATACATTTCCCTGTACAACACATAAATGATTTGTCCATGTTGAACTCCTTGAAATAAATCTTGATATTGGTTCTTATATGTTAAACTTTTTATTAAGTTTGGGTTTGGTTGAAACAAAGTCCTGAAAATCTGCAAGTTCAAAGAATATCTATTATTTTTGTTCAACATTATAGATAACTTTGCTGGATATGAAATTCTTGGCTCCACCTCTAGATCTTTTGATTACTGGTATATATTATTCCAGGATCTGCTACCTTTTATAGTGGCTGCTGGCAAATCCTATACAATTCTAATTGTAGCTCAAGCATATTTGAATTGTTTTTGTGTTTTTGTGGTTGCTGATGTTTCTTGCAAATTTTTCTCTTTACTCTAGGGGTTTCAAAATTTGGCCATGCTATTTCTATGTATTTTCCACAAAGCATGTCTTTGAGGTGGTGGTGATCAGGGGACTTTTTTTTCTATTTCTACCTTCCCTTCATATTTTGCCATGCCTGGACAATTTTCTTTCATTATCTCTTGCATTATTATGAAAAGATTCTCTTTTTGGTCACAACTTTTTAGATAGTCCAACTATTCTTATATTTTCTCTTCTTGATCTGTCCTCAAGATCACTTGTTTTTCTTATAAGATGTATCACATTCTGCTCTATTTTTTCTTGCTTTATATTTTGTTTTGTTACGTTTTTGGCCTCTTATAGTTTCACTGATTTCCCTTTGCCTAATTCTAATTTTCAAAGAACTATTTTCTTCTTTAATACTATATCTCCTTTTCTGGTTTGTTAACCTTTTTTTTCATAATCTTTTAAGGATGGTCTTTACTTTTTTTTAATTTTTTTTAGTTTTTCTGAAATTTCTCTCACTTGATTTTTAAAATCTTTTCTGAGTTCTTCCATAAATTCTATCTTAGCAGGTAGCCATTTAACATCACTCTTTGGGGTAGAAAAGGCTTTTTTTTTTTTTTTACTTCACCATCCTCCTCTGAAGATGAACTTGGGTTCTCATAGTATGTTTCTGTGGTTGGGCTTTTTTCTTCTTTGCTGTTCATTTTTTTTTACAATGAATAAAATATCCTTTTATTTCCTTTTCCAATTTTGATCAAAACATTCATTTAATAACAAAAATAAAAATAATGAAAAGTCTCAATAGGAAAAGAACATTTTATTCTCTATTAACTTCAGAGTCGTTCTGAGACAGAGGCAGAGATGGCAGTATCATCAGTGCTCTCTAAGACCATGAGTCTTAATTCTTTCAAGTGAGTCTCACAGTCCCTGGGATGGAGACCCTTATTCCAACTAGTCTGCTCCTCCAGTTGCTCTGCACTTTGGTCAAAGACCAACCAAAAAGTAAGCAGTGCAGGTTATGGACTATAACTTCCATTTTCCTGAATTTCTTATAGTCCCATCTCATGAAATCTCAAGATCACATTGGGACATCTGTTTTCATATGACATCTTACTGGACTTTCTTATTCTTTAGAGAGAAGTTATGGGAGATTTAGAGGCTAGGAGGAAAGATATGATATTTATTGCTGTCCTGATCACTTTGACCTCATTTTTCTGTTCCTTAGTTAAAGTTTCTCTGAGATGTTTCACAACCAAGGAACTACAGCTTGCCTTCTTTTTGGTCCACTACATCTTCTCAGCCATAGGCTGTTACTTTCTCTCTGACACTCAACTACCCCATCTCAGCTTTCAGACCAACATTTTGCCTGCATTCTTTTGTTCAGCAGATTCTCTACCTAAGTGATGAATGCATGATCCTACCCAAACTCATATAATGAGCACTTCTCAGTACTTACACATTCAGAAATTCCATGAGTGTACTACAATCAATGGAGCTATCTCAGGGTCTCTTCTGGATCTTCTTTAATTGTTTTGAAAACCTAGACATCTGGTTCCTGAATCCAATATTCAAGCAATATTTTGCTCTTCAACTTGCTCCATAGTCAAAATTAATGACTTCTTCTGAGTTTTCCTTCTTCTTGATGGCCTTTCAGATTTTGAAAACAATAGCTAATGGAAGCTGCTACAGAGGTCTGACACAGTTTTCTAGGCAGATTCTTCATTTCTGATATCCCAAAATATCCAATTGTCTTTTCATCATTGCCTATATGATCAGTCCTAAAGATCTCTTTATTTTCTTTCCTCTCCACAAAATTCTCTCTTATGGTGAAAGAGTAGACCTTCCTAAGCTATCAGAACTTCTAGTTTTCTATCTCTGTCTCTGTCTCTATCTTTCTGTATCTGTTTCTCTCTTGTCTTATCTTTTGTGTGTTTGTGTTTGTTTTGGTCTCTGTGTCTCTCTTTCCCTTTTTTGGTTCCCATAATGCTCTCCTTCATTCATTGCAAGATCTTGAGATATAGGCAAATTCTCTCCTAAACTTCAATTTCACTGAATTCTATAGAGTTCATGAGCTATAAGATTAGGCAATTTCAATTTTATGTCCCCTACATTTCTCAAAACCTCCAACTCTGTAACTGATTTCTTTATCCTGACTCTTCAAAAGCAAACAAACTATTCAAAATTCCTTTTTAGTTTTATAACTTCCACCAAATCAAGAAATCAGGTTCACAGACTTGGGAAATGTTCTGATTTCATCTGCATGGTCATCAGATCATCTGATCAAGGGATTTTCTCAAAAATATTTTTCTGACTCCTCTTCCATTCCAAACAAATAAAATTCCTGTAGTGTTCTCATTTGGTTTTCTGGAGGTCTTGGAACTAGCCTTCATTTCAGTTCAGTAATCACCACTAGAGTAGAAAGGTGTTAAAGTCCAAACCCTTTATTATTTTTTTCAAAATCTAGTTTCCTTGCCTGGGGCCTGAGGTAGCTTTCTTAGAGGCCTTAGAGTCTTGGTTTCAGTGGAGAGGCTAGAGAGGAGAACCCTACCACTACAGGGTATGAGATGGGATGAATGAATTTCTTCTTGGCTCCGAGAGCTTGAGTTCCCACCTCCAATCTGCTTGTCTTCTCTGGCTCTCAGTCCCTGCTTATAAGCTCCACACTGAATATAAATCAATAATTATATCACCAGGAAATGATTATTCATTGCAAGATTTAATAAATCATACTGAATTTAGAGAACTATTATTCACCATGCTAGACTAGATAACCATTATCTTATTAATTCCATTGCCTTAACACCGTGTAAGAATCCTTGTTTCAGAGTTCTGGCTCATAACAAATTCCAAAGCACAGCATAAATCAGGAATGTATTATTTTTATGGCTTTAAGAAGATATCCTTTTTTGGGATTTCATTGTCTTCAACTGACTGCTTCCTACCTTTTCAGTCTCAGTACATTATATTCTCTTCCTCACATTTGATAGTCCTGTTCTGTGGTGACCACGTTAGTACCCTGGATACCTTCGAATCAGCTGGAGTCAGGATAAGCAAAAGTTTTTATTCTAGGTCTTTAGCAGTAGAAGTGAAGAGAGTGGACGTGTAGGATCTCTGTGACCTCACTGCCTTGTCTCTCTCGCAGAAGTGACCCTGACTAGTCTCCCTGCACCTTCCAGTCCCTCCCACAATTCTCTGTATACACCAAATGATTTTGCCAGCACAGGACAGTGGGAAGGCCATTTTCCAAGCATATTCTTATAGAGTATTGTCCAATCAGTAATTAGTTTCAAGTGCTCTATTGTCCCACCTCAGTGCATTGAATCAAGAGTTTTAGCCCCTTACACTGTCCTATGTAACCTACCTACTTTCACTCAGACAATGCATTTCATTTACCTTGTGCCTGACTTTTTGCTACCTGGCTATTTATCCTGCCAAGAATCCTCTCTTTTCTCCTCCTATCATCTCTGCTTTTTCCTGATCCAAGAGAATCTCTGGCTTGGGACATTAACCCATTGTTCTAGGTATTTGTGCCTTTACTCCTGAGATCTTCTCCCATGGAATCTCCATGTAGGTGGCAGGTGCCTTGTTCTTTAGATGGTTGCACTGTCCTTTTAATTCACTGGCCTGAAAACAGGAATTCTAGTAATCTTTGTTTTTGTATCTCCAAGCTTGCGTGCAGTGGCTAAAAGAGTATAAATATTGCAAAGGTGATTTGTGTACTTTTCCAAAGGTAGTTTGATTTACTAATTTCATACATTTTTTCTCCACAATTATCTCAACTTGAATTTGAAACTTGCTGTCATGTGATTCTGTAACAACACTCATCAAAAGAAATTAAATCAAAGTATGCTGAAAGAATAAGTAACAAGTCATGCAATCAAGTCCCCAAGAGAAGCTGTCATTAAAACTGCTTAGACCACCACTCACATTAAGAACATAGACTTTGACACATTGCAATCATTGCCAATGACAGGAATTCCAACAGGAATGTAATTCTTGTTGGAGTCTTCATAAAGAAAGAGCAAATCAAGAGAGAACACCTTTAATGAGCTGGAGAAATTCTCAGGCAGCAATGACAAGAACGTGATTTTGCTTTGGTAACTTCATTAATGGGAATGATGCAGTTTTGGAATGAAGCTGCCACACCTCCCACTGGAAGTATATAAGTTTCAGTGCACATGGTACCCTACACACTTAACTCAAGTTAAACCCTGATATCATCCAAATCTCTCAATCTTAACAGAATGAGCTACTACGGAGGCTACTACGGAGGCCTGGGCTATGGCTATGGCTCTGGTTATGGCTGTGGATGTGGCAGCTACCGTAGCCTAGGCTATGGCTATGGAGGCTGTGGAGGCTATGGTTGTGGAGGCTATGGCTATGGAGGCCTGGGCTGTGGTGGCTATGGCTACAGAGGCTTGGGTTATGGAAGCTATGGCTATGGCTGCTGCCGCCCATCTTGCTGTGGAGGGTATTCTTCCTATGGCTTCTACTGAAAAACCACCTGGTCTTGCAGTGTCATGGAATTATTATCCAACCCAGCTTGGGTTAACTCTACATCTTTGTAAGGACATCTCATTCCATCTACCTCTACTCCTAGGTGACATAGGAGAGATACCAGAAGAGAATCTTGGAATTGTTATGGAATACTCAGGGCAGTAACATGCCAGGGAATGAGAAAAAGCCAAATCCATCCTTCTGGGAAAAAGATGCAGAATCTCATCTGGAATAAGGGTGATTCTCCAAATGACAGCTTATTTCCATCAAGTTTGCTCAGCTCTGATATACCGTGGCTGAGAGGTCTGTTATGATTTTCTAATAAATTTATTTGACTGGCTTAGCAAATCTGTTTTTGCCTCTCTTCCTTGAAAGTCAGTCTCACACCCTACACTTTGTGTCATTGAAGAAAATTTAGTCCCCATTCCGTTTCTTGCAATAAAGAGATAATGTTCCAAATTTCTGCTTAAAATTATTGTCCTTGTTAAATTCCTCTCTAAAACTTCATTTCTGCAATACTAAAAATTTATCATTTACAATCCTTTACAATACCCAGGTCCCCATTATGCTGATGGCAAGCATTTTGTTTTTGTAAGCCATGACTTTCTCTCACATCCTGTGTGCACATTGAAAGGTCTTTTTTATGTTCAATTTTTCTCAGAGATTTATATCTTCATCACTACACACTCGTGATCCATTACTTCCAGATCTAAGTGGTTCCTGACAATTGTCGGGATGTGGATTGGCCCAGGGCTTTCTAGTTGTCTCCCATCAAATACCTGAACAGCCAAGGAAAGAAAATGTTTGCTTTATTGCTCACCATCTTGCTCAGACCTTTGGCCCCAAAAATCAAGTCTCTCCAAAGTGTTCTTGGGAAGAAAGTTGGAGCTTGTAGAGTTAACTACAAAATGTATGGTAGTAACTTAATAATTTTTAGTTATTGAGATAGTTATTGATTCAGCCAATATTTCAGACAGTAAGGAAACATAAATGATACATATTTTGCCTCCAGAAATCTATCTTAAAATAAATGTGTATTTGTGAATATTAATTTTAGCCCTTATTCTCTTTCACTGGAAAGCATGGATTCACTGGCTTTTCAATGGAAATGCCCTCAAAAGAGTAACTCTGATCAATTCTTACCAAAACAAAATTTTCAATGATTTATCAATACTTTGCCTGCAGACATCCTATGACAACCACTTCAATGAAAATTAATCCTGCAGGAGGAAGAAATTTTCTCTATTTGAAAGGAATATTAAATTGCACATATTTGGTTTTCATTTTCATATGTATATCCTCTTTTACTGTGGTATGTTATTGGAATATTTGTTTTATTCATAAATTTAAAATTACTTATTTTTTAAAGAGAAAAATATCAGGAGATAGGCACATCTTAGGCTAACTTCCTGAAAGTATATTCAGAATAATTCTGGTAGCAGATAAATTGATATTGTTAGGATACTTACAAGGTGCTAAGTCACTGGAATGGATAAGAGACAATAATTATCTAATTTAGCATGGTTCAATATGATTGATCTGACACTACAAGGAGATGTTATGGGCCAGAACTTGAAACAAGGTTCTAAGTGGAATTGAGGAGACAATGGTTAAATCTAATTTAGCATTGATTTAATCCTACAACAAATAATGGTTTCCTAGTGATGAAATGATTGGTGTATGCTCAGTGTACAGCATATGAGCAAGGAGCTCCCACAAGTCCACTGTAACCCACAAGCCCACTCTGGGAGGCAGAGTCAGATTCATTCCCACTTTCACCTTTGTACTGGCTGGAGACATTGGGAAGACAAGAGGCTGAAGCTGGCAGAGACAAAGGACTAGCAGCAAGAGCTCTTGGGAAATAAGGAGAGAGGAAGGCCTCCAGAAAACTAGCTGAGCCCCAAGTGAAAGAGATAAGATTTTGGAAGAGACAATAAAGGATTTGGACTTTAACTCCTGGCTGCATTTGGGACTATTGAACTGAACTGAAACTAAGGCTGCTCCCAGAAGCTCCCCAAGAAATCTGCTCCAAGAGAACAGTTACAATTTAGAGAAGAGAACATTACATGATATCTCATCTCATCAATGGAAAACCTCATTCCCATTTGGTTTTAAATTTTTCTATCATGACTGTATTTGGAAAGCTTTCTATTCCATGTAGTTTGAAAATAATTAGTTACATGATAGGAAGTAATGCAATGGATGCAGTGCTTGGCATGGAGGACTCGATTCAAATCCAGCCAAAAACACAGACTGAGTGACCTTGGTCAAATCACTTGAACCTTTTTTCCCTCAATAGACCAATAAGCAAGGTAAGCTGGAAAGAAAAGGATCTCAAGCAGGAGAATGTCAGCTGAGGTCATGAAGTATCAGACACAACAAATAGTGACATCTATGAATAATATTAATAGTTCTTCAGTTTTTATGGGTCTGGATGGTTGTTGACATCAGTTCTCTCTGTAATGGTGTCCTAAATACGATCAAGTTCATTTGTTTAATTCCCAAGGATATTTTGGAGGTTGAGCAATATTGATATTTGTTCTTTATTAGTTTGTGAAGGTTAATGAGCTTCTGCTATATTATTTTAGTCATCTAACTAGGTTTTTCTAGCTGTTCTTTAAGTGTTCAACTTCTACAACCTGGAAAAAAAAGAGTATTCTAACTAGTTCAAGGTTTTAAAGTTAAACCCTAGCAAAGGCTACTATTTCAATAAACATAACTTTGTTTTAATATTATGCATTGAAAGTTTTAAAATCCTCATTCAAAAAGTAAGACAGTTAATGAAGGATTTTTAAAAATGGTTTTCCTTTTATTCCCTTTTTAAAATTGATTAAAACAATCAATTAATACCAAGAAAAGAAATTCACAGTGGGAAAACAGAATTTCATTCTTTGTATCAAAATGGAACATCAATTTAAATTTATAAAAGACCATCTCTGGATTCATGTGCTCTCAAATGGGAACAAATGAAAAACATCTAACACCTGTATGTTATCAATGTCATTTTTTTAAAATTAAGAAAGCTGGTACTGAAAGGAAAAGGACCCATGTGTACAAAAATATGTATAACAGCTCTTTCTGTGATGGCAAAGAATTGGAAATTGTGAGGATGTCCATCAATTGGCCAATGACTAAACAAATTGAGGTATGAGTGTAATGCAACACTATTGTTTTATGAAAAATGATGAGCAGGTGAATATCAGAAATACTGGGAATGACTTATTTAAACTTATACTGAATGAAGTGAGGAGAAACAGGAGAATACTCTAAAGTAATAGCTGCATTGTGAAATGATCAACTGTAACAGACTTTTCTCTTCTCAGAAATACAATGATCAAGAAAATTCCCAAACACTTCTGGTGAAAAATGATAGCCACATCCAGAAAGAGAATTATGAAGTTTGAGTACAAAGTGTAACATAACATTTTCATTATGGTTTTTGTTTTTAACTTTCTCATTGCTCTTCCCTTTTGTTTTGATTCTTCTTTCACAGCATGACTAATGTGGAATTAAGTTTAACACAATTTTTAAAATAAAAAATTTTAAATAAAAAAATATAGCATGATTGTTTGCTATATCAGATTGGTTGCTGTCCTGGGAAGAGGGGAGGGAAAGAGAAAAATATGGAACTCAAAACTTATAAAAATGAATATTGAAAACTATCTTTACATGTAACTAGGGGAAAAAAAGAAATACTATTAAGTATATAGTGAAAGAGGTAGAGAGACCTGGCATGGTATTATCAAAGTTCTCTAAAGCCATGAGTCTCAACTCCTTCAAGTGACTCTTACAGGTCCTTACCTGGAGGCCCTTATTCCAACCAGTCTGTTCCTCTAAATGCTTTACATCTCAGGCAAACACCAGCCAAGAACTAAGCAGTGCAGGTTATGTGCTATAATCTCCATTTTCTTGAATTCTAATCCCTTTTTGGCCCACTTCATGAAATCTCACGATCACAGTGATATCTGGCTTTCATATGATATTTTATTTGGCTTCCTTGCTCCTTTAAAGACAATTGAGAAAGATTTAGAAACTAGACGGAGAGATATTATGTTTTTTGCCTTCCCTACCTCTTTTGACCTCATTTTTCTCCTCATCAGATACAAGTCTTTCTGAGAAGTTCCACAGCCAAGGAGCAACAGCCCACCTTCTCTTCTCTCCACTACATCTTCTCAGTTGGTAACAACCTCATTTGCCATGGACTCAATTACTTTCTCTTTGACACTACTTTATCTTAGCTTTCAGACCAGCATTTAACCTGAACTGGTTAGTGCATGTGGCTGTCTTCCTAATCCTGGAATGCATGATCTAACCCAAACTCATATTATCAGCACTTTGCAATACTTCCCCATTTAGAAATTTATGATTGCACTACAATCAGTGGAGCTATCTCAGGGTCCTTTTTGGATCTTCTTCTATTACCTTTGAAATCCTAGACATCCTAGGCATTGGTTTTTTGAAACCAATATTACTCTGTCAAAAACATCTCACTACCAAAACTGAGGGCTTCTTCTGAGTCTTCCTTCTTGATTGCATTTCAAATCTTAGAGGCACCGGTTAATGGGTACTGCTTCACAGATATGACAAAGCGCTTCTAGGCATTTCCAACAGACTAAAACAGTCAATTGTCTTGTCATCAAATGCCTGTATGATGAATCCAAAAGTTTTCTTTCTTTTCTTTCCTTTCCACTAATTTTTTTCTTATGATAAAGAGTAGACCTTCCTGAGCTATCAGGATTTCTAGTTTCTCTCTCTCTCTCTCTCTCTCTCTCTCTCTCTCTCTCTCTCTCTCTCTCTCTCTCTCTCTCTCTCTCTCTCTCTTTCTCCCCCCAACATAGTTTCTCTTTTTCTCACAGTCCAATCTCAAGTTACAGGCAAAATTGTCTCCTGATCTTCATTTCCATATCATGATCTGTCATGATCTGTTTCAATTTTAAGTCTCCTACAAATCTCAAAACAACTCTTTAACTGATCTCCTTATGCTATCTCTTCAAAAGTAACCTATCTGTTAAAAAAACTTCTCTATACTTTCCAAGAGAACTTCCACCAGGTTCACAGATTTGGGGAAGGCCTTGATACTTCTGCATTATAACATCTATCCAATCAGTTGCAAAACTTCTTTCTGTCTCCTTAAAATCTCTGCAATCTAAATACTTCTTTGTACTCATACTCATACATTAGATCAGCCTTCAAAAGTCTTTCTGCAAAATCCTTTAATTGGTCTCCTTCAACCTTCTTACCACCCAGATCCATCTAGATCAAGGACAATCACTTGATCACAGGATCAAGTATATAATCTCTGGGAAGGTGGGTTTTGTCTTTATGCTTTTTGAAAAGTGGTTTAATTTACTAATTCCATACATTTTTTTCTCCACAATTACCTCAAGTTCAAACTGAAATTTGTCACTTGATTTTTTAAATGCAGTGATCAAAAGAAATTGAATTAAAAGCATGCTGAAAGAATCAGAAGGTCAGGCCATCAAGCTGTGCAATGAGGATAATGTCCCCAGGAAAGGCTGCCATTAAGACTGCTTACACTGCTATTCACCTTAACCACATAGGCTTTGGCAACATTACAATCGTCTCTCACAACAGGAGTGCAATTCTTGTTGGAGTCTTCATAGAAAAACAGTAGTTCAAGAGAAAACATACTTAATGAGCTGGAGATATTCTTTTCAGACAAAAATACAGTGACAAGTATATGATTTTCCTTGGCAAGTTCATTAATGGGAATGATGTAGCTTTGGAATGAAGCTGCCACACCTCCTGCTGGAAGTGTATAAAAGTCCCAGTGCACATAATGTCCTACCAAACTAAATCCTAACATCATCCAAATCCATAAATCTTAATAAAATGAGCTACTACAGCGGCTACTATGGAGGCCTAGGCTGTGGCTATGGCTCTGGTTATGGCTGTGGATATGGTGGCTACCGTGGCCTAGGCTATGGCTTTGGAGGCTGTGGCTTTGGAGGCCTGCGCTATGGTGGTTATGGGTATGGAGGCCAGGGCTGTGGAGGCTATGGTAGCTATGGCTGCTGCCGCCCATCTTGCTGTGGAGGATTTTATTCTTCTGGCTTCTACTGAAAAAACACCTGCTCCTACAGTGTCATGGAATCAATGTCCAAAACAGCTTGGGTCAATTCCACATCTTTCTAAGAAGATCACTTTCCAACAGCTTCTACAGCTGGCTGGCATAGGAGAGATACCACAAGAAGTCTCAGAATCTCTAAGGAGCCTTCAGGGCAGCAAAGCACCAGGGACTCAGAAGCAGCCGGATCCGTCCTTCTGGGAAAAGATACACATCCTTCTGGTAAAAGATACAGAATCTCATCTGTCATGAGGGAGATTCTCCCAATGAGAACTCATTTCCAGCAAGTTTGCTCAGATCTGATATACCACAGCTGAGGTGTTTGTTGAGATTTTCTAATAAATTTGTTTGGCTGGCTTAGCAAAGCTGTTTTCACTTCTCTTTCTTAAAGTGCTTTTATTTGGGTTTCAGTCTCACACCATGAAGAGATTTTCATTCTTGACTTATATTTTGTGTCACTGCAGAAAATATTGTCTCCAATTCATTTTTTTTGCAAGAGTTCTATTCAAAAAACATTATTTCCCTATTAAATCTCTCTGTAAAATATCACTTCTGCCATATTTAAATTTAGTGCTTCACAATATTCAGGACCCCACTATATACAAGGCAAGACTTTTGTTTTTGTAAGCCATGGCCCTTCTCCCAAATCCTGAATGCACATGGACAGGTTTTTTTATGTCAGCTAGGTGGAGCAGTGGATAGAGCATCCATCCTGAATTCAGGGGGACCGGAGTTCAAATCTGGTCTCAGACACTTAACACTTCCTAGCTATATGACCCTGGGCAACTCACTTAACCCCAGCCTCAGGGGAAAAAAAAAAAAAAGAAAAGGAAAGAAAGAAAAAAAAAAAGAAACCGGCATCAAGGTGTGGATTGGCCCCTTGAGTTCTGGTTGTCTTCCCCCACTTTATTGTCATCCATTGAGCTGAACTTTTGGAGCACTGCACAAGCAAATACTATACCACAAAATCCATGGGAAAAAGTCATATACTAAGCCGAAAGATTGACATACCCTTCTAATGGGTCCAATCTCCTCCAGCAAACAACAGACTGTCTGTCTAGCTCACATCAGAAGTGCCTCTCATGAGAGTCCTTCAGTCCATAAAAGAAGTGAACTAATAATTTTTAAAGACTGTCTCTCAAAGTCCTCAAACATTTGAACTCAAACTCCCAGGAAAATAAAATATCTGTTTTCTTTCTTGCCATCTTGCTTGGATTTTTGGCCCCCAAAATCAAGTCCCTCAGAAGGATCTTTGGGAAGAAAGTTAGAGCTTAATACTCTACAAGACATTTAGTAGTAACTTAATAAACTTTTAACTATTGAAATGCTTATCAACTGAACTAGTTTTTCAGACAGTAAAGGCAACACTAGAAGTGTTTCAATCAATGGATTTTTTGTTTCTGGCAGTTTATCTTAATATGAATGTGTATTAGGGAATATGTCATTCCTTGTCATTATTATCCTTTCAGCCAAAAAGCATGTATATTTCTATGGATTCACAGCTTTTAAATGAAAATGCCTTTAAAAGATACTCCAATAAATTCCTCTCAAAACGTATCTCCAAGTATTTCATCAATACTTTGCCTGTAGACATTCTATAATGAACACTTAAATGGAAATTAAGCCTTTAGGAGGAAGATGATTTCTCTTTTTGAAAGGAATAGCAAAGTGTACACAATAGAGTTGCAATTTCATATACATTATCTTTTTATTGTGCTTTTTTAATACCATAAATGAAAAATCAAATAAAAATAACTCAATTTTTAAATAAAAGATCATCTTACATAAGTAATCTTAGTATGTAAGATCATCTTAGGCAGATCCTTGAAAGTATATTCAGAACAATTCTGGTAGCAGATAGAATGGCATGTATATGATTTCATTCCCATGTGAGATTTGCATGTATTTGGAAAGCTATATTTGGAAAAATTTTGTAGTTTGAAAATAATTAGTAAAATGAAATGGGATGTCTGGGTGATAAAGTGGATGCAGTGCTTGACCTAAAGTAAGGAGGAGCTGGGTTCAAATCCAGCCTCAAAAACTATGTGAACTTGAGCAAATCACTTTAACCTTAATTCTCAGTTTCCTCATCTGCAAAGTGAGCTAGAGAAGGAGATGGCAAAACACTTCAGTATCTCTGTCGGAAGATCGAGGATGGGGTTCATGAAGAGTCAGACACAACTGAACAGCAAATAGTGACATCTATGAAAAATATCGTTCTTCAGTTTTTATGAGTCTGGATGATTGTTGACAATAAATAATAGTTTTGTTGATTCAGGTCTTTCTAGCAATACTACGTGTTAAAATTTGAAAAGTTGGAAAACAAAAGAATTATCTAATAAGTTCAAAATTTTAAAGTTAAATCCTAATTAAATCAACTGTTTCCATAAATACGTTTTTGGTTTTTTTGTTTGTTTGTTTGTTTTTGTTTGTTTGTTTGTTTTTATAGGAGGCAATGCAAGTGTTAAAAACTCTCATTCTGAAAGTATGGCAGGTTAATGAGGGACTTTTTAAAATAGTTCCTCTTTTATTTCCTTATCAAAATTTGATTAAAATATTCCATTAATACCAAAAAGAAAAAAAAGAAAAATTTCCATGGGAAAAGAGTTATTTCATTCTCTACAACAAAGTTGAAAATCAGTTTAAGGATGGTAAAAGACTATCTCTGGTTCCAAGTTCTCTCAAATGGGAACAAATGAAAACTATTACTATATTTCGTGATATCCATTAAAAATATTAATAGAGCTGGCACAAAAAGGAAAGGGATCTACATGTACAAAAATATTTGTAGCTGTTCTTTTTGTGATGGCAAAGAATTGAAAATTGTGAGGATACTTACCAATTGGCAAATGGCTGAACAAGTTGTGGTATATGAATGTAATGGAAAATTGTTGTTTGATTAAAAAATAATAAGCAGGTGGATTTCAGGAAACCTAGGAAAGAGTTCCATAAGCTGATGCAAAGTAAAATGTACTGTGTACAAAGTAACAGGAATATTGTAAGATGATCAACTGTGATTGACATGACCAGTCTCAGCAATATATACAATCCACGACAACTCTGAAGGATTTATGATGAAATAAGCTATCCATACACAGAAAAAAAAAATTTATGGTGTCTGAATACAGATTAAAGGATGCATTTTTACCTTTATTTATTTTTTTCAAAGGTTGTTCTTTTTTGCTCTATGTTTTCTTTCACAACATGACAATTATGGAAATGTTTTACATTATTGCACAGGAATAACCTAAATCAAATGGCTTGCTTTTTCATTGAGGGGAGGTTGAGGAGGGAGGTAAGGAAAGAATCTGGAATTTAAAGTTTTAAAAACTAATGTTGATAATCCCCTTTATATTTAATGAGGGGAAAATAAAATGCTAAATTAAAAAAAAATTAAGAACATTAGAGCTGCCTGAGGACATAGACTCTAAAGACTTTGTATCCCTAGATATGAGTACAATGACCCATAGAGTGATTTGTGTTTTAATGCTTTTGGGGTGCTTGCTGATTCACTAATTCCATAAATTTTTTCCTTCACAATTATCTCAACTTTAATCTGAAACTTGCTGTTACATCATTCTCAAACAGAACTGATCAAAAGAATCAGAAGATCAGGTGATCAAGCTATGAAATGAGGACAATGTCCTCAGGAGAGGCTGCCATGAAAATTGGGTAGAGCACCAGCCACATTAACCACATAGGCTTTGGCAACACTATAATCATTTTTCATGACAAGAATGAGATCCTTGGTAGAGTCATCATAGAGAAACAGCAAATCAAAAGAAAACACCCTTATTGAGGGGAAGAAATTCTCAGGCAAACTATGACAAGAATGTGATTTTGTCTTGGTAAAATCATTAAAGGGAATGATGCAGGTCTGGAATGAAGCTGCCACACCTCCCCTGAAAGGGTATAAAAGTCCCAGTGTACATGGCATCCTATATAGTCAAACATCCTTTCAAACCCTGACATCCTTCCAAATCTGTGAATCCTGATACCATGAGCTACAAGGGCAGTTGCTATGGGGGCCTGGGCTATGGCTATGGCTCTGGTTATGGTTGTGGATGTGGCAGCTACCGTGGCCTGGGCTATGGCTATGGAGGCTATGGAAGCTGTGGTTGTAGAGGCTATGGCTATGGTGGCTATGGCTACGGAGGCCTGGGCTGTGGAGGCTATGGCTACGGAGGCTATGGCTACGGAGGCCTAGGCTGTGGAGGCTATGGTAGCTATGGCTGCTCCCGCTCATCTTGCTGTGGAAGATATTCCGGCTGCTACTAAAAAAAGCCACCTGCTCCTGAAATTCTTGCCCAATCCAGCCTGGGTTAACTCCATATCTTCCTAAGGACATCACCTTCCATCTACCTCTGCAGTTAGATGGCATATAAGAAGTACCACAAAAAGTCTCAGAATTTCTATGGCGCACTCAGGGATGTGAAGTGCCAAGACTGAGAAGCAACTGGATCTGTCCTTCTGGAAAAAGATACAGAATCTCACCCATCATGAGGCAGAATCTCTCAATGACAACTCATTCCCAGCAAGTTTGCTCAGCTCTGATATATTACAGCTGAGATATCTGTTGTGATTTTCTAATAAACTTGCTTGACTGGCTTACCAAAACTGTTTTCATTGCTCTTTCTTTAAGTCCTCATATTCAGGTTTCTAGCTCACACCATGAAGAGATTTTCATTCTTGCACTAAACTTGTGTGTCATTATAGAAGATTTAGTCTCCAAATCATTTTTATTTGCAATAAAGTGATAATGCTTAAGATTTCTGTTCAAAAATATTACTTCCTTGCTAAATTCTTCTCTAAAATTTCACTTCTGCAATACTTAAAATTTAGTGCTTTATAATTCCCGGGACTTCTCTATACAGATGGCAATGCCTTTGTTTTTGTAAGCCATGGCCCTTCTCCCACATTCTGTGTGCACATTCAGTTTTTTTACGTTCAACTTTTCTCAGAGATTCACATCTTCATATTCACATGCTCACAATTCATCATTTCCCAATCCAAGTGGTTCCTGGTAACAGTCAAGATGTGAATTGGTTCAATGATTTCTAGTTGTCACCTACTTTATCATCACCCATCAGTTTAAAGTTTAGGAGCACTGTACAAGTGAATACCATAGAAAAAAATCTATAGAAAAAAGTCATATACTAACCCAAAAGATTGACATGCCCTTCTGATGAATTCATTTTCCTCCTGCAAACTGCAGTTAGTCAAATTTACAAAATTGAAGAGTCTCAAACTGAGGCCTTCTCTCCATATAGGAAGTGGAATCAGTTTTAAAATATGTCTTTCAAAGCCCTCAAACACTTGAACTTCAACTCCCAAAGAAAGAAAATATTTGCTTTATTGCTATATCTTGCTTGGACCTTTGGTACCCCAATGATAGACAGTCCTTTGGGAAGGAAGTCAGAGTTTAGTACTGTACAAAGCATATTTAAAGCGCCTTAATTTTTTTTAGCTATTGAAATATATTGTTTGAATTAGTATTTCAAGCAGTGGGGGAAATACTATAAGTATTGCAACCAGTGGATCTTTTGCCCCAGCCAGCTTATCTTAAAATGTTGTGTATTAATGTATATATCACTCCTCTCACACACACAAAAAAAAAGTATGTGTATTTCCATAAAGATACTGGCTTTTCAAAGCAAATTGTCTCATGAACTCTCTCTATTCAATTCCTCCCAAAAATATAAATTGAAATGATTCATCAGTACTTTCCCTATAGACCTCCTACAAAGATCTCCTAATGTAAATTAATCAAAACAAGAATTTTCTTTCTGAAAGGAATAGCAAGTTGTACATAGTAGATTTCAGTTTCATGTATAATTGTTGATTGTATATTATTGTAAAGATTTTTTTTCAAATTCTATAAATTAAACATAAAATAAAATTAATTTTTACTTTGTTTTTTGGTTGTTTCTAGAAAAGAATATCAGGAAAGTATATTCAGAATAACTCTGGTAGCAGATAGGATGATATATATCTGACCTCATTTCTACATGGTTTTAATTTCTTCTGTCATGACTGTATTTGGAAAGCTTTCTATCCATGGAATTTTGAAAATTATTAATGAAAAGTATTAAATTGGAGAAGCTGTATGACACTTGGCCTGGAATTCAAATTCAGCTTTAGCTGTGCAACCCTGAGCAAGTCACTTGAACCTTTTTGCTTCAGTTTCTCCATTTATAAGGTAAGCTAGAGAAGGAGATGGCAAACCATTTCAGTATCTAGGTCAGGAGGAGGTTGTGGAGTGTCAGACACAACAGAAGAACAACAAATGGTGATGCCTATTAAAAATATTGTTATTCACTTTTTATGAGTCTAGATGGTTATTGACAATGGTTCTGTCTGTAATAGTGCTCTAGATCAAGTCAAGTTCATTGCTGAATTCTCAATGATATTTTGGAGGTTGTGTTACTAGTACTGAGACTGATTGTTTATTAGTTTGTGAAAGGATAATGAGCTTCTGGTATTTTATTCTAGTCACCTAACCAAGTCTTTCTAGCTGTTCTATCAGTGTTCAACTTTAACAACCTGGAAAACAAAAGAAAATAAAAGAGTAATCTAATAAATTCAAGGATTTAAAGTTAAACCCTACCTAAATCTATTGTTTCCATAAACATAACTTTTTTTCATATTTTGCATTGTGTTAAAAATCCTAATTCTAAAAATAAGACAGGTTAATGAAAGATGTTTTTAATGGTTCTCCTTTTATTTGCTTTTTAATATTTGAATAAAATTAATTTATTATTTGTACTAAATTAATTACTGTTATACCTAAGTTTCCCCGTATTAGTTTCTCTGAATTGTTCTAACTCAGTTTCCCTAAATAGTTCTGCCTCAGTACCCTGAATTGTTCTGCCTGGTGACAACTCCACTTCCTGGCCATTAGTACTGAGATAATTAGGGCTGGGAGCCCTGACCACTAGTATTCCAAAAAGTCATAAACCTCCAGATTGCTTATCTCAAAATTTGGGAATATTCTGCCTCAGACATCTTGGCTCCTAGAATTTATGATCCTTCTTCACCTCCAACTTGTCAGAACTGAATTTATGGACCTTTCCTGGAACTTCCCACTCACTAGTACTCTACTCCCCCTCTGCCTTTGTGTCCCTGATTGCTGAAGTCCTATAAGAATCCCTGGAATCCCTCATTCCTTGCTGATTACTTTGAGACGAGAATCCAATCCAGCTGGCTGGGGTCAACATGGATCCTGTTTTGTCCCCAATCCAAACTCTCCCTCTAATAAAATATTAAAAACTCTCTTATATCCATCTTGCCTCAGTTTCTCTGGCATTGCAATTACCAAATCAATACCAAATTAATTTATTAGCTACCAAATATTAACTTTATTAATTACTTACAAATTAATGTCTCCCAAAAGAAAGAAAATTCTCAGTGGGCAAAGTACATTTCAATCTCTGTAACAAAATTGAAAATCAGTTTAAGGGGGTCAAAGACCCCTTCTGAATCCAAATTTTCTCAAATGGGAATAAATGAAAAGAAAAAAAACATAACATCTATACACTGTGATAATTATTTTTAAAACCTTAAGAGAACTGACACAAAGTGGAAAAAGATATACATGTACAAAAAATATATAAAGCAGCTTTTTGTGTGGTGGCAAAAAAATTAGAATTGTGGGGATGTCCATCAATTGGCTAATGGCTGAACAAGTTGTGGTATATGATTTTAATGGAACACTAATGTTTTATTTAAAATGAAGAGCAAGTAGATTTCAGAAAAATCTGGAAGGACTTATACAAAATGTTACTGAGTGAAACTTGCAGAACCAAAAGAGCACTATACACAATAGTGGCAACATGGGACAAAGATCAACTATGATAGACTTAGGTCTTCTCAGAAATACAATAATCTAAGACAATTATAAAAAATTCATGCTGGAAACTCTATCAAAATCCAGAAAATAACTATGGTATCTGAATGCAGAGAGAAGAATGATATTTTCAGTTTTTATTTATTTTTTGTTTTAGCTTTCTTATGGTTTTTCCCTTCTAATTCTTCTTTCACAACACAACATATGTGGAAATAAATTTAACATGATTGTAGATGTATAACCTATATCAGATTGATTATTGTCTTGGGGAGTGGAGAATAAAGGGAGGGAGGAAGAAAAATTTGGAACTCAGAATTTTACAAAAATGAATGTTAAAAACTATCTTTACATATAAAATTGGGGAAAAAATAAAATGCTATAAGATACAGAGATAGAAAGATAGGGGCAGAGACAAAAATAGAAAAACAGAGAGACAGAGACATATGGCACTGGTCATTAGTGTTCTCCAAACCCGTAAGTCCCAATCACTTCAATTATATTTCACAGGCCCTGAACTAGAAGCTTGTCTGCTCCTTTAAACATTCTACAGATTAGCCAAAGAACTAGACAGTGCTGGTTACTTATGGGCAATCAATGGAGCTATTGCAAGGTCTCTTTTGGATCTTCTTTTACTGTCTTTCAAAAACCTAGACATCTGGTTCCTAAATCCAATATTCAAGAGAAACTTTGTAGAAAGTACCTCATGGTCAAAACTAATGGTCTCTTCTAAGCCTTCCCTCTTCTTGATCTCCCTTTGGATTGTGAAAACTCTAGCCAATTCCAGCCAGATTGCTCATTTCTGGTGGTCTGCAGCCAAATGTCTTGGCACCTAATACCTATATGATAAATTCTCTTTTATTTTCTTTCCTCTCAATTAATCTTTTTTTTATGGTAAAAGAGTAGATAGTTCTAAGATTTTAGAGCTTCATGTTCTTTCTGTCTGTCTCTCTACTCTCTCTCTCTCTCTCTCTTTCTCTCTCTCTCTCTCTCTCTCTCTCTCTCTCTCTCTCTCTCTCTCTCTCTCTCTCTCTCTCTCCCCTAAGTTTCAGTTATATATCATGAACTGTAAGATAAGACAGTTTCAATTTTATGTCCCCTACATACCCCAAATCCTCAACTATAAAACAGATCCTCTCATCCTGCCTCTTCAAAAACAACCTATCTATTCAAAACTTCTCTATTCATTTCAAGAGAGCCATCAAACAAAGAAATAAGGTTCACAGACTCAATGAAGGTCTTGACTACTCAGCATCACCATGCTTATTCAACCATTTGGCAAAATTTCTCCTTTCTGTCTTCCCAAAGTCTCTGCAATCCAAATACTTCTTTCTACTCATTCAGACCTCACCTTGGATCAGAACTTGCAGGCCTCTCTGTATCACTTGATTGGTCTTGCATCCTCAATATTCTTCTTACCCAGATCCATCCTGGGATCCTTAGATCAAGAGATTTTCCCAAAATATTATTCTGATCTTTACCATTCTAACTACAGAAAATCCCAAATCACTGCACTGATTATTGCTTGCTGTTTTATATTGATTTAAAAAGATAATTTCTGTCTGAATTTTCAATCTTCATCAACTGACTCCTTCCTACTTTCCCAATATCAGTACAGTTTATTCTCTTCCCTACATTTGAACTGCCCTGTGTAGCCTACCTGCTTTCTCTCAGTCAAGGCACATCATATAGCTTCTGCTGACTTCCATTGACTTTCTACCTATCCTGCCAAGAATCTTCTCCTCTCCTCTCTCTTTTTTTCCCTGATTCAAGAGAATCTCAGATCTAATCCCAACTATGACATGTAGCATTACTCCATTGTCCTGAGGGCTTGTGCCTTTGCTTCTGAGATCTCCCATCACCTCATTGTGTTTCTAGCCCTGATCTTTTCAAATTTTCACTCTAAATTTAACAAATTTAGAGCTGCCTGAGGACAGGGACCCTAGTGATCTTTCCTTGTATTAATAGAATTGAGTATTATGGCTGGTAAAGTGTAAGTCCTGTGGAGATGGTTTATGTTTTTTGTGAATTTAGAATGATTGTTTGATTCACTAATTTCATACATAATTTTTCTCCACATTTTTCTCAACTTCATTCTGAAGCTTGTTGTCACTACATTCTGTAATATCAAAGATCAAAAGAAATAGAATTTGAAATCACACTAAAAGAATCAGAAGGCCAGGCCTTTAAGTTATGAAATAAAGATAATGTCCCCAGAAGAAAATGCCATGAAGATTTGATAGAGCACCAACTATACTAAAACATACACTTTAGCAACATTGCAATAATTTCTCAGAAGAGGGATGAAATCCTTAGCAAAGTCTTCATAAAGAAGCAGAGAAAATACCTTTTAATGAGCTGGGGAAATTTTTTTCAAGCAACAAACTATGACAAGAATGTGATTCTGCCCTGGCAAGTTCATTAAAGGGAATGATATAGTTATGGAATGAAGCTGCCACACCTCCTGCTGGAAATGTATAAAAGTCCCAGTGCAGTTGGTGTACTACACATTCACACTAAACCCTGACATTTCTCCATTTCCAGGAATCTTGACACCATGAGCTACAAGGGCAGCTACTATGGGGGCCTGAGTTATGGCTATGGCTCTGGCTCTGGTTATGGCTGTGGATGTAGCAGTTACCATGGCTTGGGCTACGGCTTTGGCAGCTGTGGCTATGGAGGTCTAAGCTATGGAGGCCTGGGCTATGGAGGCTATGGCTATGGCTGCTGCCGCCCATCTTGCTGTGGAAGGTATTCTTCCTTTGGCTTCTACTGAAAAACCACTTGTTCCTGTAGTGTTGTGGAATCCTTGTCCAACTGTGCTTGAGTAATTCCATGGCATTATAAGGACGTCATATTCTATCTGCCTGTATAGCTGAGTGACATAGGAGAAATACAACAAGAAATCTCAGCATCCCTATGGAATACTCAGAATAGTGACACAACAAGGATTCAGAAGTAGCTGGACCCATACTTCTGAGAATGATGCAGAAACTCAGCTATCATGATGAAGGTGCTCCCAACATTTCCAGAAAGTCTGCTCAGCTCTGACATACCATGGCTGAGGGGTCTGTTTTGATTTTCTAATAAACTTTCACTGATTAACAAAACTGTTTCCACATCTCCTCCTTGACCTCAATCTACATGACTGTGAACCTCACACTGACATTTTTCAATCTTCATTGCATTTTTTTTCCATTTCACAAATTTTTTTCAATGAATTGTTTTCTTTTTCATATTTACTTTTTAAGGAGTTATATGTTTTTTTTTCCATTTCAGCAAGTCTATTTATTAAAAGAATTTTCTTCAAATAATTTCTGGTTTTCCTTTTCCATACCCTCTTGCAAAGATTTCATTTCCTTTCCCCAATTTTTTCTAACTCTTTTTTAAGATCCTTTTTGAATTCTTTCAACAGAGCCTTGTGAAATGGAGACCAACTCTCATTACCCTTTAGGGCTTCATCTGAAGCTGACTTACTTTTAGGATCCTCAGAGTTAGAGGTCTGTTCTTCTCATCCTCCATAAATGCTGTCTATGGTAACAGTTCTTTTTGCTTTTTTTGCTCATTTTTTAAGATTAAGGTCTGCTCTTAAGGCAACAGAGTGACAACTACTTTAGTTTTTTGGGAGGTAGTTTTGCTGACTGACTTCCAGTGCTGGATGAGTGTGGCCAGGTCACATTTTTCTGGAACTCTGGAGTTCAGAGGCTCACAATTTGCCTTTTTTATCTGCTTTGGGTGTCTCAGAGCAAATCTGCTGATCCACTGGCTTGTAATCAGGACAGAGTAGCTTTCAGAGCTTTGCAGTAGATTCCCTGGTGGGCAGATACCATAAAGATCTGGTTCCCTGCCCTGGCTCCCTGCCTCGGGTTCCCTGTGCTGCAGTATGGGCCCAACAGCTTCTCCTCTGGCCCAATTGAAACAAACCTTTTCTGAAGTTCTTCCAAAGTATCTTCTGGAAATTTGTTGTAATCCAAATATTTGTGGGTTCTGTCACTCCAAAGCCAGTTCAGGTGCTTAATCTGCTGTTAATTTGAGGGAAGCTCAGAAGAGGTCAGAGAGAGACCTGTCTACCCTCAGCCATCTTGGCTCCAATCTTTAATATTGCACTTGCATCTCATTGCAGAAGATCTAGTCTACAATTCATCTTTTTCAACAAAGGCAGAATTCCCTATTTTTCATTTGGAAAAAATAAAAGGATTTTGTTTCTTTATATAAATATCTCTTAAAATTGGAATTCTGCAGTACTTATATTTTAGTGCTCCATAAAGTCCAGGCCTCATTTTACAAGAGTCCAAGAATTTATCCCTAAAATCTCCCACATTTTGTGTGCATGCTAAATGGGTTTTCATGTCAAAGTTTTGTCAAAGGTTTCTATGTTCATCAAGTCATGCTCATGGTTCATCTCTTCCAGATGCAAATGGTCCTTAATGACTGTCAGCATGTGGATTAATGCACTGATTTCTAGCTATCTTTCACCACTTTGTTATCAATCACTAAGAGTATCATAAGTCAAACCTGAAGATTTTCATGGAACCATACCTTTCTGATAGGCCGAATCTTTTCCAACAAAGTATGTAGCCAGTACAGTTCACAACATTGTCCTTAATTCAGGCTCTCCCACGCATGGGGAAATGGACTAATTTTTAAAGAATGTTTTCAAACCTCTCAAACACCTAAACACTCTAATTAACTCAAACTCCCAGAAGAAGAAAATATCTTTTTTAATGTCCCACAGCTTGGCATTGCACCTTAGACCCTGAAAATTATTTCCCTCAGATGAGTCTTTAGGAAGATTATAACATAACAATATAATATGACATAATAGAAGATTAATCAATATTTATAGATCGAAATGTTTATTGTTTGAATTAATGTCTTATGCAGTAAACACTACAAATACTACAAGCAATAGATCTTATATCTCCTGTGATTTATCGTAAAATGAATGTCTGCTGCAATAGATATCATTCATAGCCCTTATTCTCCATTCATAAAAAAATTATGGATATTCCTATAGATTCACAAAGATATTGTCATGAGACACATTCCATTGAATTCTTCCCAGAACATACCTTTAAATAATTCATCAATCCTTTCCAAGGAGACATGCTCTCAAGGTCACATCAATAGAAATTACTCCTTCTAGAAGAAGATAACTTTTCTCTTCACAGCTCTCAGTGGGAAAAGAGCTTTTCATTCTCTGTAGCGAAGTTGAAATCAGTTTAATGAGACTACGTTAAAGACTACACTAGTTCTAAGGTTTCTCATTTGGGAAGAAATAAAAAATACCTAATGCCTGTACTTCATGGTGGTCATTTTTTAAAAATCTTTTAAAAAGTTGGCATACTCCCCTAAGGGTTCTCTAAGCCCAAGAGTCCCAGTTCCTTCAAGTGATCTCCATGGGTTTTGAATTACAAATATTTTTCAAACTGGTCTGGACTTCTCTAAATGGTCAATAGATTAGCTGAAGATGAGACATGCCCTGAATAGCACAGATTAATACTGAGCCATCATTTCCATTTTCCTGAATTCTATTCATTTATGCTTCTCTTCATGAAATTTCAAAGTCACACTGCAAGATCTGAAATCCTATTGTATTAAATCCTATTGGATCCTCATGGACTCTGAGGTATAGGTCCTTTTTCCAAATGGTCTGAACTTCTCTTGATCCTCAACAGATTAGCTAAAGATGAGACATGCCCTAAGCAGTACAGGTTAATGATGGGCTATCATCTCCATTTTCCTGAATTCTTGTCTCTTATACCTCTCTTCATGTAATCTCAAGATCACAGTGGGATGTCAGGATGTCATAAAAAATCTTATTGGGTTGTTTTATCCTTTAGACTGCAGTTGTGAAAGATTTAGAAGCCAAAATAAGAGCTACATCTATTGCTTTCTCTACCACTTTCCCTCATTTTTCTTCCAATCACTTAATATCTTTCTAAAATGCTCCACAATAATAACTGTCTCATGTGCCATGGTCTCAGTTATTTTCTCTGGCATTCATGACCTCAGCTCAAATTTCGGACCAGCATTTCACCCTGAACTCACAGATACAACTGGCTAATTTCTTAGGTCAGAACTTCATGATCCTCCCCAAAATTATATTAGCAGCACTTCTCTATACTTCCACATTTAGAAAGTCCATGGCTGTACTAAAATCAGTAGAGACAACTCAGGGTCCCTTTTGTCTCTCCTTTCACTGCCTTTTAAAGTCTTGTTTTTGGACCTAAAATTAAAGAACAATTGGTTTTTCCAGAGAGCCCAGTGATTTCATTATTTCCACAACTAATGGCTTCTCCTGAGTCTTCCTTCTTATTGATCTTCACTGGGTTCTTGAAAATTCTGGGAGGGCAGAGCCAAGATGAAAGAGAGTCGACAGAACTTTGTTTGAACTTTTCCGGGCTTCCCTCAGAATCAACACTAGATCAAGCATTTGAATACATTTTAGAGTGAGAGAACCCACAAATATTCAGAGTGCAACAAATTTCCAGCAGAAAATATTTTGGAAGGACTTCAGGAAAGGTCTATCTCAATCAGGCTGGGGGAATGATGCCCAGTACAGATGCAGCACAGGGAAAAACAGAGTAGAGAGGCCTAGTGGACTTTTAACCAAAGTATAGCAGCATTGGCTATTCTGTTCTATTTCAGAAGCCAGTGGAGCAGCAGACTAGCTGTGAGATGTTCAACATAATGACAGAAGGCAATTAGTGAGCCCCTGAAACCCTAGCATAACAAGGGAATAGCCTGCAGCACCAGTGGTCGCAGCAGTGTAAAACCTCTATCATCCTGTAAAGGAAGCTCAGAACAATCTCCCTGTGCCCTAGGAGCAGATCATACCCTTTAAAATGAGCAAAAAACAAAAATAAAATGAACTCTGACCACAGTTAGCTATTATAAAAACAAGGAAGCACAAACTTCAATGCCTGAAGACACTAAAGGCAAAGCATCTCCAGATGAATAATCAAAGGGGTATATGAACTGGTCTCCAAATGAAAAGGCTCTCTTGGAAGAATTCAAAAAGAAGTTAGAAGAAAAATGGGGAAAGGAAATGAAAGCTTCACAAAAGAGTTTTGAAATGGAAACATATTGTTTGAAGAAAACAACTCCTTAAAAAATATATTTGGTGAAATGGGGGAAAATATTCTAAAGAAAAATGCTTCTTAAAAATAGATTTAGTGAAGCTAGAAAAAGGACAGTTAAATAATGCCAATTTTATGCTTATATTATGTGGCCCATCAATTACACTACAAGTGCATAATGACTGACTTTTTATGTTCAAAATGCAAATATTCTCTAATGACTGTCAGCATGTGGAATAATCCACTGATTTCTATTTATCTTTCACCATTTTGTTATCAATGACCAATATGAAATTTAACAGCACAGTGCAAGAGAGTCATATATCAAACTTGAAGGTTTTCATATAACCATGCCCTTCTGATATGTTCCATCTCTTCCAGCAAACTATACAGCCAAGACAGCTCACAACATTGTCCTTGAGCTGAGGCTCTCCCATCCATGTGGGAATTGACTAATTTGTAAAGAATATCTCCAAACACCCCAAACAACTACTCAAACTCAAAGAGGAAGAAAGGATCTTATTTACTTTTCCGTATCCTGCCTTAGAACTTTGCACACACAAACTCATATCCCTCAGACAAGTCCTTTGGGGGTGGGGTTGGGGGGAAGCATAGTACTCAATCTAGAACACAGCTGAAACTTAATCAATTTTTATAGGTTGAAATGTTTATTGAATAATAAGTATTTTATGCAGTAGAAGAAACACTACAAGTGCTACAAATATTGGGCTTTTTGTCTCTTGTGATTTGTCATAAAATGAGTATCTGCTACTGTAAACTATCACTCATAGCCCTTATTCTCCATTCAGAAAAAACCATGAGTTATTCCTTTAGAACCATGAACTTTTCAAAAGAGAAATTCTCAAGGACATAGTTCATTCAATTCCTCTTAGAATATACCTCTAAATGATTCCTCTATCCTTTCCCGAAAGACAATGCTCTCAAAGACACATCAACAGGTATTGTTCCATCAGGAAGAAGATGACTTCTCTCTTCAATAGCTCTCAGTGGGAAAAGAACTTGTCATTCTGTGTTACAAAGCTGGAAAACAGTATCTAATGGGGTAAAAGACCACTCCAGTTTTAAGTTCTCTCACATGGCAAGAAATAACAAATATCTAGTGCCTGTACTTCATGATGGTCATTTTTTAAGTCCTCAAAAAAAGCTGGCATAATCCCACTCAGGGTCTGCTAAACCAAAGAGTACTAGTTTCTTCAAAAGATCCCCAGGAGGCCTGAGGTACAGGAAAAATCCTGAGCTACCATTTGGAAAAAGGATCTGGACTTCTTTAGATGCTCAATAGATTGGCTGAAGATGAGACATGCCCTGACTAGTGAAGATTAATGATGATCCATCATCTCCACTTTCCAGAATTTTAGCCCCTTATGCCCCTCTTCATGGAATCTCAAGATTTCTGTGGGAAAACTGGCTGTTATATAAAAACTTATTGGACTGTTTTATACTTTTGACTGAAGTTGTAAGAGATTAATTAGCCAAAAAGAGGAACTACAACTTCTATTGCTGTCCCTATCAGTTTGATCTTACTTTTTTCTCATCACTTAATGCCTTTCTAAAATTCTCTACTAGAGTGTTAAAGTCTGCCTTTTCTCTATAACACACTCTCTTTTGGTAACAACCTCATCTGCCATGGATTCACTTATTTTCTCTAACTCCCCACTCTCTGACATTCATTATCCTTGCTAAGGTTTCAGAAAAGCATTTCATCTAAACTCATGGGAATAGCTGGCTGACTAGCTACGTCAGATATTCATGATCCTCCCCAAATTCAGATTATCAGCACTTTCCTGTACTTGTACATTTGGAAATGCCATGGCTATACTGAAATCAAAAGAGAACTCAGGCTCTCCTCTCACTGCCTTTGAAAGTCCTGTGGTCTGACTGAACATTTAAGAGAAACTATGATCTTCAGAGAGTCCAGTAATTTCTTCATGGCCACAACTAATGGTCTTTCCTGAGTCTTCCTTCTTCTTGATCCCCATTTGGTTCCAGAAAAGACTGGCCAATTGGTGCTCCTATAGAGTTTGGACACTTTTCTTCCAGTCAGATTATTCATTCTTGGTGGTCAAAGGTGAACAATTATCTTGTCATAAAAAGCCTATAGAGTGAAGCCTAAGGTCCTAAGGTTCTCTTTTATCTTTCCTCTCCATTAAACCTTTTCTTGTGGTAAGGAAGTAGACTTTTTTAAGATCCCAAGACATCAGGGGACACCTATCTCTCTCTCTCTCTCTCTCTCTCTCTCTCTCTCTCTCTCTCTCTCTGTCTCTCTCTCTCTCTTCTCTCTCTCTCTCTCTCTCTCTCTCTCTCTCTCTCTTTGTGTGTGTGTGTGTATATTTCTTTCTCTGTTTCTTTCTCTGTCTCTCTATTTCTCTCTCTTTTTCTCTCAGTCACTCACTGTTTCACCATTATAATAAAGCAAAAATCTCTCTTCAAAACCAGTTCGACATCATGAATTGTCTATTTGGAAATTTCAAATTGATGTCTCTTACACATCTCAAAACACCTAGAACTGCAAAAGATCTCATGCTCCTTCTTCAAAAGCAAATTATCTATTTAAAACTGCTCTTCAAATGTCTAAAGAATTGACATCAAACCAGGAAATCAGGTTCTCAGACTTGGGGAAGATCTTGAGCTGTCTCTATTATCATACTTATCCAATCACATAGCAAAACTTCTTTCTCCATTTGCAAAGTATGTAATCCTAACATTTCTTGCCACTTCTAAATCTCCATTTTAAATCAGCCTTCACAGTACTTTCTGCAAAATCTTTTGATAAGTCTCCATGCCTCAATTTTCTTCCCACCCAAATCAATCCTTTGATCAACTGATCAAAGAATTGTTTTGGCAATTACCTATTTCCATTAAGGCTATAACTACTCCTAATCCCAAACTCTACACTAATATTCTGGAAAACTTCAGGTTCTTTATTTTTTTTTTTTTGGTACTGATTTAAGTAGACAGGCTCTGCCTGGCATTTCACCTTGTTCATTAGCTGACCCCGTTAAACCTTCCCAGGCTCAGTACTCTTAATTTTCCTCCAAACATTTTGTGGTTCTGCCCAGTGAAGCTCACCTGCTTTCATTAGAACACTGGTTTTCATGTTTCTTCTCATTGACTTTTCTCTGGTTGCCTACAAGGCCAAAGTTCCTCTCCATTCTACTTCTATCTCTTCTGAGTTTTGATAGTCAATGGGTTAAATCCTATCTATGACAATCCCTGTGGTTCTAGGGACTTGACTCTTTGCCTTTGAAAGCTCCCATCACCTCCCCCCCCCACCTATATTTGTGGCAAGTTTCTTGTTATTTTCGTATTTTCATCATCCTTAAAACTTTATAGCTTTCTGAGAACCCGGATTGTGGTGACATTTCTATCTATTTCCATCCCTAAATGCCAAGTACAAGTGGAGTATAAACAATTTTATAGGGGTTTGGGAATGATAATTAAATTACCTAATTCCATGCATTTTTTTTCTCCAGATTTATCTCAATTGCAATTTGAAATTTGCTTTCCTTTCATTCTCAAAAAGAACTGTTCAAAAGAAATAGAATTCTGAAACACAATGAAATAGTCAGACTAGACTTTCAAGCTGTGATATAAGGGCAATATCTCCAAGAGAGGGCTTCCATGAAGACTGTGTAGAGCACCAGCCACATTAACTACATACTCTTTGGCAGCATTACAATCATTTCTCATCACAGGAATGACATCCTTGGCAGAACCTTCATAAAGAAGCAGCATATAAAGAGAAAACAACACCCTTAATGAGCTAGAGAAATTCTTCCAAAGCAACAAACTATGACAAAAATGTGATTTTGCTTTTGCAAGTTCATTAATGGGAATTATGCAATTTAGAATTAATGGGCCACACCTCCTTCTGAAAGAGTATAAAAGTTGCCCTGAACATGCTCCCCTACACACTCACCCAAAGCAAACCCTGACATCCTTCCAAATCTGTGAAACTTGAAACCATGAGCTCCTACGGCAGCTACTATGGAGGCCTGGGCTATGGCTATGGCTCTGGTTATGGCTGTGGATGTGGCAGCTACCGGGGCCTAGGCTATGGCTATGGAGGCTGTGGCTTTAGAGGCCTGGGCTATGGTGGCTATGGCTATGGAGGCCTGGGCTATGGTGGCTATGGCTATGGCTGCTGCCGCCCATCTTGCTGTGGAAGGTATTCTTCCTATGGCTTCTACTGAAAATCTACCTGCTGCTGCAGTGCCTGAGAACCCTTGTGCAACCCTGCTGGATGTAATTCCACAGTATTTTAAGAGCATCTCTTTTCACCTGCTTCTACACCTCAGTGATATAGGAGAGACACCACAATAAGTCTCAGCATTGCTATGAAACACTCAGAGCAGTGAAATGCCAGGGATTCAGAAGCACCCAGACCCTTCCTTCTGGGAAATGATACTGAATCTCAGCTGTCCTGAGGAAGATGCACCCAGCAACACTTTCAGCAAGTGTACTCAGCTCTGATATATCATGCTGAGAGATCTGTTATAATTTTTAATAAAATTATTTCACTTGTTAATGAAACTGGTTCATGACTTTTCCTTGATCTCCATCTACATGGGTGTCAATCTCACACCACAGAGTTATTCAATCTACCTTCCACTTGGATAACTGCAAAATCTTTGGTCTCCAATTCATCTTTTGCAATGAAAGCAAAATTCTCCAGATTTCATTTTTTAAAATCATTTTATTTCCATATTTAAAATAGAAATGCTATAGTACTTAAATTTAGTAATATATTATGTAATGTCCAAATCCCATTTTCCTAGAGTCAAAAATTTTATGCTTATATTATGTGGCCCATCAATTACACTCCAAGTGCATACTGACTGACTTTTTATGTTCAAAATGTAAATAGTCCCTAATGACTGTCAGCATGAGGAATAATCCACTGATTGCACTTATTTTTCGTCATTTTGCTATCAACTACCAATATGAAATTTAACAGCACAGTGCAAGAGAGTCATATATCAAACTTGAAGGTTGTCATACAACCATGTCCTTCTGAAATGTTCCATCTCTTCCAGAAAACTATACAGCCAATACAGCTCACAACATTGTCTTTGAGCTGAGGCTCTCTCATCCATATGGGAATTTGACTAATTTGTAAAGAATATCTCCAAACACCCCAAACAACTACTCAAACTCAAGGAGGAAGAAAGGATCTTATTTACTTTTCCGTATCCTGCCTTAGAACTTTGCACACACAAACTCATGTCCCTCAGACAAGTCCTTTGGGGGTGGGGTGGGGGGAAGCTTAGTACTCAATCTAGAACACAGCTGAAAATTGACCAATTTTTATAGGTTGAAATGTTTATTCATTGCATAAGTATTTTAAGCAGTAGAAGAAACACTACAAGTGCTACAAATATTGGACTTTATATCTCTGGTGATTTGTCTTAAAATGAGTATCTGCTACTGTAAGCTATCACTCATAGCCCTTATTCTCCATTCAGAAAAAACCATGAGTATTCCTTTGGAGCCATCAGCTTTTCAACAGAGATATTCTCAGGGGACATAGTTCATTCAATTCCTCTTAGAATACACCTCTAAATGATCCATCTATCCTTTCCAGAAAGACATGCTCTCAAAGACACATCAAGAGATACTACTGTTCCATCCGGAAGAAGATGACTTCTCTCTTCAATAACTTTCAGTGGGAAAATAACTTTTGCATTCTGTGTTACAAAGCTGGAAAACAGTTTCTAATGCGGTAAAAGACCACTCCAGTTTTAAGTTCTCCCACATGGCAACAAATAGAATATACCTACTGCCTGTAATTCGGGATGGTCATTTTTTTAAGTCCTTAAAAAAAGCTGGCATAATGCCCTCATGGTCTGCTAAAGCCAAGAGTACTAGTTTCTTCAAAATATCCCCAGAGGTCCTGAGCTACAGGTCATTCTTCCAAATGGTCGGGACTTCTTTAGATGCTCAGTAAATTGGCTGAAGATGAGACATGCCCTGAGTAGTGCAGATTAATGATGATCCATCATCTCCCCTTTCCGGAATTTTAGCCCCTTATGCCCCTCTTCATGGAATCTCAAGATTTCTGTGGGAAAACTGGCAGTTATACCAAAAACTTATTGGACTGTTTTATACTTTTGACTGAAGTTGTAAGAGATTAATAAGCCAAAAAAAGAACTACATCTTCTATTGCTGTCCCTACCACTTTGCTCTTACTTTTTTCCCATCACTTAAAGTCTTTCTAAAATCCTCCACTAGAGTGGTAAAGTCTGCCTTTTCTTCCTCACACACTCTCTTTTGGTAACAACCTCATCTGCCATGGATTCAGTTATTTTCTCTAACTCCCCACTCTCTGACATTCATTATCCTTACTAAGGTTTCAGAAAAGCATTTCATCTAAACTCACAGGAATACCTGGCTGACTAGCTACGTCAGATATTGATGATCCTCCCCAAATTCAGATTATCAGCACTTTCCTGTACTTGCACATTTGGAAATGCCATGGCTATACTGAAATCAAAAGAGACAACGCAGGCTCTCCTCTCACTGCCTTTGAAAGTCCTGTGGTCTGAGTGAACATTTAAGAGAAACTATGATCTTCAGACAGTGCAGTAATTTCTTCATGGCCACAACTAATGGTCTTTCCTGAGTCTTCCTTCTTCTTGATATCCATTTGGTTCCTGAAAAGACTGGCCTAGTGGTGCTCCTATAGAGTCTGGACACTTTTCTTCCAGTCAGATTGCTCATTCTTGGTGGTCAAAGGTGAACAATTGTCATCCAAAGCTGATTGAGTGAAGCCTGAGGTTCTCTTTTTTCTTTCCTCTCCATTAAGCTTTTCCTTGTGGTAAGAAAGTCGACCTTTTTAAGCTCCCAGGATATTCTCTCTCTCTCTCTCTCT